>NW_016158964.1:0-52722 GCF_001687245.7 Rhagoletis zephyria | reverse complement strand
TTGGATTAAGGGAAACCTACATACCAAATTTCGTTGAGATATCTCAATTTTTGCTCGAGTTATCGTGTACACGGACGGACGGACAGAAACATGGCTTAATCGATTTATTTTTTTTCATCCTGATCATTTATGTATACATTTGTCTATATCTATCTCGATTCGTTTTGGCTGTTACAAACAACCGTTATGTGAACAAAATTAATATACCCTTGTGCACAAGTGCGCTCGGGTATAAAAAGACTACGTTCTCTTTGACGTACGTCAAAGGTCAAATAGAAGTTGCAACTTGTATGACTGCGCATTGATAACTCGCTTATATAGCTTAAGAAATACATAATATGTTTAAAGACATTTTATTCAAAGTTGATAAATATGACATTTGACCAGTTTTGTTACACAAATAATCCCACCACACAATTTGTTATTTTGTTTGCCATATATACGTTTTATCGGTGCACTTGCACAACATTCTCATTCGCAAAAGCTGATATGTATGTATGTACCAGGGCTGTTGCGAATATTCGCTTTCGCATTCGCATTCGCAACTGCGGAGCTTCCGCATTAATTTTAACATTCGCATTCGCTTTCGCACTCACAATAATCAATGCGGAGCTTTTGCGAATGCGAATGTTGTGCAAGTGCACCGATAAAACGTATATATGGCAAACAAAATGAAAAATTTTAGCCAATATGTTTGCCTGTGTTCGTGGGAGTATTTGTGTAACAAAACTGGTCAAATGTCATATTTATCAACTTTGATAAAAATGTCTTTAAACATATGTGACCTGGTCTACGGAACGGGGGCTTAGGTGTCAAAAAATCAATTTTCACTTTTTGGTTGATTCGGATGGAAGATGAGATGCTTTTTCACGTGGTGAAAAGCAGAAAATCCTAACTTGCTTAGAAGTGTACTAAAAATGTAGAGAAAGAAGAGTAAAAATACGACAAAATATAATTTATTGGTAATGAACAAAATACATTGAATTATAAGCTATAAAGACATGATTATACACTAGAAAAACGTATTATGGGCCAAAAATAATAATGCTGAGTAGTTTANGCACGTAAGCTCCCTTTTCGTAGACCAGGTCACATATTATTTCTTAAGCTATATAACCGAGCTATCAATGGGCAGTAGACGTGTCTTATGCTGTATGGAAATTTTTCAAAATATGTTCTAGATGATTGGATTGGGCTATTTTTTTCCTTTCCACTATAGCTGGGATGAAATTTGGTGTAAACTGGATGACGAAAAGTCGGCGCGGAAATCAAGTAAAAGTTGAAAATAACTTACAAGGACGAAAAATCGCGTTCTTTTAATTTTCGTTAAAATTTATTTTTGTAAATATTAGATTGATTTTACATTAATAAAATGGTTTTATTAAGTACGTTATCTGTACAAAGATCCATATATCTCACACTCAATTTGGCATTTTTGAAATTATGCGCTAAAAATGTACGCATAGCTTTTATTTACCTTCCTGCGAAAGATGGAGCAAATTTTTGTTATAATTTGTTAAAACAGCCTTAGNTGACACCGTCTTCAAAAGAGACACAACTCAAAATTTGGCATTTTTGAAATTATGCGCTAAAAATGTACGCATAGCTTTTATTTACCTTCCTGCGAAAGATGGAGCAAATTTTTGTTATAATTTGTTAAAACAGCCTTAGTAAAGTCTCCCTTGCCCATATGATTAGCATGTGTTAAGAAATAGTTTTTCGCATTTTCTGACCAACGTGCTCTTTTGAAGACGGTGTGTGATATGATAAATTCGGTTACAAAACAACTAAGTTGCCGGGTTTTCAACTTAAAGTAAGTTTGTATTTTTATATGTAGGATACTACTGACGAATTGGCATTTTTTCTCATTAATAATTAATAGCTATGTAGTTCCGTTATGATTCACATTAAATTCTGAATATGGCCTACTTATTTAAACATTTCAAAAACACTGAATTCAAATTGGGGAAACTTTGAAAATCTTATAAGTAGACACTTGTTCAAAATTGACTTGGTTTCCGCGCCGACTTTTCGTTATCCAATTTCGAGCCATCCCAGCTAGTGTTAGGTGGAAAGGTAAGTCGAAAACCCGGCAACTTAGTTATTTTGTAACCGAGTTTATCATAACGATCTCTAACCGCAAAAAAGACGTAAGCGACATTTTTTCAAAATTTTGTTTTTGATGCAGAAGTGTTTGCAGAGCATCTAGATTTATTTTTGCATAAAAAAAATTTTAAAAATGTCACTTGTTGTATAGACAATTTACTTAATAAAACAATTTTATTAAATTTGTGTCAAAAATATAATATTTACAAAAATAGATTTTAACGAAAATCTGCAAAAACCGATTTTTCGTCCTTGTAGGTAAATTTTCAAACTTTACTTGATTTCCGCGCTGACTTTTCGTCATCCAATTTACACCAAATTTTATCCCAGCTATTTTTAGGTGGAAAGGAAAAAAAATAACCCAATCCCACCATCTAGAACATGTTTTTATTTTTAAGAACACCTCTAATGGGCAGCCATACAAGTTCCAACTTCTACTTGACCTTTGACGTACGTCAAAGGGAACATAGTCTTTTTAACAATGTTTGTTTTCTGTGCTTTAAACACCTGCATTGCTTTCTTTCTTTATTATGAGTTTTTTGGACCAATCTTAAAAAAACTAATAGACACAAATGAAGAAAGTGTGCACTGTAATTCTTAACCAAACTTTCGTAATTTTCTTTTGATGTTACATATATTCGTTTCTATAATTTCAAATGGGGCTCTTTGGGGAATTCATTATTAGCAAAAATTTTAAAAACAATAATTTTGTTTACTTGTCGGGCAATATTTTTTTCATAGGAATATACATTGGATCCTTGGCTAAAAACTTCTGTGGTAAAACTGTCCCTTCTTAGCCATTTAAAGTCAAAGAGTAAGCTTCTTCAATAGGGAAATGATAAACGTCTGGCTGTAAAGAGAATGGATGCTCAAGTAATTATAAAACTATAGGTCTGATCTTTAATAAGATAAGAATTACGTAACTATCTGAGATTCAGATGCGTACAAAAAACAGGGTCCTTTTTTTTAAATAACAGTATTCTGATCCGATTCGGCTGGCAGCCACGACTTCGTAAACAGAATTTTGATCAAAATTTTCATTCCTGGAAAATAATAATTTATTTTTCATATCCACCTATTTAGCTCGCTATACGCACAAATTTTTCAAACCAGTCGCAGAAGAAAGTATTAAAAATTAGTTACAGAAATTAAATCGAAAAACGTTGATGAAGTTACAGATTCCTCAAATTCGAAACAGCCAAAGTAATGAGAATGAAGAATTCTTTTTAAAAGCTTTAGAAAAACCTGACACATCTGGTTTGACCTCGCTATTATGCTAGATTCTAATTGTTTCTTAAAAATACTTGACATCCGCATTCCCATTCGCATCCGCGGATGTTAGCTGTTAGATATTCGCATCCGCATTCGCATCCGCTCACTGATAAACAAAAAATTTTCAGGTAAAAGTGTCACCATTTTTGAAATATTTACATATTTTCGAATTAAAAAAAAATCGTGCCTTTTCAAGTTATATGAATCATCATGCAAACAAAGTCGCGTTAGTTACACCATTTATAAATCAAGAACAGCAGGACCGATTTTTATGATATTTTTTTTTGGAATTTTTCTACCTTCCGAATAGCAGAATAACTATTAAAACAACTCCTAGGTGGCGCTGGAGTCGAGTTATTAGTAAAACCCGTATTTATGGTCCGATTCGCCTCATAATTGAGATATGTATTGACAATAGGAAAAACAATACCTTTGCAAAAAAAAGATCCGCCAGGTGGCGTTGGAGTCAAGTTATTACTAAAAATCGTGTTTATGGTCCGATTATCCTCAGATTCAAAATATGTATTGTTAACAGGAAGAAGAATTATTTCGAAACAAATTTGCCGCCAGGTGGCGCTGAAATTGAGTTACATATGTATGTGTAACAAAAAGCGTATTTATGCTCGAATTTATTTCATTATCGAAACATATGAATTCACATATCGATGGTCCTCTGCAATAAAGACACAACTCAAAATTAAAAAAATCAAATCCCTAATTACTGTTAAGAGACTCATGTCCCTAATACTTGGTAACCCATGTCTGATCCTAACTAAAGTAAGTAGTAAAGATTATACATGAATAAGACAACAATTAAAGACATGAGTCACTTAACAATAGTAAGAGTTTTTATTTTTTGAATTTTGAATTGTGTCGTTATTGTAGAGGACCATCGATATACTTATAAATAGTCATTTGAAGAACAGGAGAAACTGATTTTGGAAAGTTTGAGTACCTACCGCAATTAAGCAAAAGGTGGTAGAGCCTTCCGCTTAGGCTTAAATTAAGGCTTGGGCTTCTGACTTCAAGCACTGAAAATACCATTCCTGCACTTTGACCGTACGGTCACCTATAGTCATTTATTGAACAGCTAACACTGATTTTTACAATTTTTTTTTCAATTGCATAATTTTTCAGTATTTTTTATTGTTGGACGATAAAACGTAAATGAGTATAGGTGACCATTAGGACAAGGTGCAGGAATAATATTAGTATTATTAGGGATACTAGTAGTATTAGTATTATTAGGGATAGTAGTGTTCTAGCTTTAATTTAAGCCTAAGTGGAAGGTTCTATCACCTTTTGTTTCCTTGCAAGAGGTTCTAAAATATTGTAAAAAACGCGATTTTTTGACACTTTCACCATGTTTTTCTCAAAATCTGGAGCTGATGGAAACTTTATGCTTACGGATTCGTAATCAGCACAAAAATTTCTATCAAAAACTTCTTTAACATTTTCCGCATCAAAATCGGTGTTGCCCTGTGTTACCTACACCAATTATATAAAGAAATCTCCTTCTTTTTATAAGAGGTGATCTCGCGAACTGCAGAACTGAACCGCTCAGGAACAATTTACTACAAGAACGTGGAATTGCTGGCTTATGCCGATGACATCGATATCATCGGTAACAAAAACCGCTAAGTCTGTTCTGCCTTTTCCTTGTTGGATAAGGAAGCAAAGCGAATGGGTCTGGTGGTAAACGAGGACAAGACGAAGTATCTCCTGTCAGCACATTCGCGCCTTGGCACCCACGTCACTGTTGACAATTATAATTTCGAGAAAGTAGAAAATTTCATTTACTTGGGAACCAGCATTCACACCGATAATAATGGGCCGTATGANAATAGTCATTTGAAGAACAGGAGAAACTGATTTTGGAAAGTTTGAGTACCTACCGCAATTAAGCAAAAGGTGGTAGAGCCTTCCGCTTAGGCTTAAATTAAGGCTTGGGCTTCTGACTTCAAGCACTGAAAATACCATTCCTGCACTTTGACCGTACGGTCACCTATAGTCATTTATTGAACAGCTAACACTGATTTTTACAATTTTTTTTTCAATTGCATAATTTTTCAGTATTTTTTATTGTTGGACGATAAAACGTAAATGAGTATAGGTGACCATTAGGACAAGGTGCAGGAATAATATTAGTATTATTAGGGATACTAGTAGTATTAGTATTATTAGGGATAGTAGTGTTCTAGCTTTAANGCACAAATTTTTCAAACCAGTCGCAGAAGAAAGTATTAAAAATTAGTTACAGAAATTAAATCGAAAAACGTTGATGAAGTTACAGATTCCTCAAATTCGAAACAGCCAAAGTAATGAGAATGAAGAATTCTTTTTAAAAGCTTTAGAAAAACCTGACACATCTGGTTTGACCTCGCTATTATGCTAGATTCTAATTGTTTCTTAAAAATACTTGACATCCGCATTCCCATTCGCATCCGCGGATGTTAGCTGTTAGATATTCGCATCCGCATTCGCATCCGCTCACTGATAAACAAAAAATTTTCAGGTAAAAGTGTCACCATTTTTGAAATATTTACATATTTTCGAATTAAAAAAAAATCGTGCCTTTTCAAGTTATATGAATCATCATGCAAACAAAGTCGCGTTAGTTACACCATTTATAAATCAAGAACAGCAGGACCGATTTTTATGATATTTTTTTTTGGAATTTTTCTACCTTCCGAATAGCAGAATAACTATTAAAACAACTCCTAGGTGGCGCTGGAGTCGAGTTATTAGTAAAACCCGTATTTATGGTCCGATTCGCCTCATAATTGAGATATGTATTGACAATAGGAAAAACAATACCTTTGCAAAAAAAAGATCCGCCAGGTGGCGTTGGAGTCAAGTTATTACTAAAAATCGTGTTTATGGTCCGATTATCCTCAGATTCAAAATATGTATTGTTAACAGGAAGAAGAATTATTTCGAAACAAATTTGCCGCCAGGTGGCGCTGAAATTGAGTTACATATGTATGTGTAACAAAAAGCGTATTTATGCTCGAATTTATTTCATTATCGAAACATATGAATTCACATATCGATGGTCCTCTGCAATAAAGACACAACTCAAAATTAAAAAAATCAAATCCCTAATTACTGTTAAGAGACTCATGTCCCTAATACTTGGTAACCCATGTCTGATCCTAACTAAAGTAAGTAGTAAAGATTATACATGAATAAGACAACAATTAAAGACATGAGTCACTTAACAATAGTAAGAGTTTTTATTTTTTGAATTTTGAATTGTGTCGTTATTGTAGAGGACCATCGATATACTTATAAATAGTCATTTGAAGAACAGGAGAAACTGATTTTGGAAAGTTTGAGTACCTACCGCAATTAAGCAAAAGGTGGTAGAGCCTTCCGCTTAGGCTTAAATTAAGGCTTGGGCTTCTGACTTCAAGCACTGAAAATACCATTCCTGCACTTTGACCGTACGGTCACCTATAGTCATTTATTGAACAGCTAACACTGATTTTTACAATTTTTTTTTCAATTGCATAATTTTTCAGTATTTTTTATTGTTGGACGATAAAACGTAAATGAGTATAGGTGACCATTAGGACAAGGTGCAGGAATAATATTAGTATTATTAGGGATACTAGTAGTATTAGTATTATTAGGGATAGTAGTGTTCTAGCTTTAATTTAAGCCTAAGTGGAAGGTTCTATCACCTTTTGTTTCCTTGCAAGAGGTTCTAAAATATTGTAAAAAACGCGATTTTTTGACACTTTCACCATGTTTTTCTCAAAATCTGGAGCTGATGGAAACTTTATGCTTACGGATTCGTAATCAGCACAAAAATTTCTATCAAAAACTTCTTTAACATTTTCCGCATCAAAATCGGTGTTGCCCTGTGTTACCTACACCAATTATATAAAGAAATCTCCTTCTTTTTATAAGAGGTGATCTCGCGAACTGCAGAACTGAACCGCTCAGGAACAATTTACTACAAGAACGTGGAATTGCTGGCTTATGCCGATGACATCGATATCATCGGTAACAAAAACCGCTAAGTCTGTTCTGCCTTTTCCTTGTTGGATAAGGAAGCAAAGCGAATGGGTCTGGTGGTAAACGAGGACAAGACGAAGTATCTCCTGTCAGCACATTCGCGCCTTGGCACCCACGTCACTGTTGACAATTATAATTTCGAGAAAGTAGAAAATTTCATTTACTTGGGAACCAGCATTCACACCGATAATAATGGGCCGTATGAATAAAAAATACTTACACTTTACTCGATTTATTCAAACAAAATTGAAGTAAAAGGTATGCAATTTTAAGAAAAAGCAATTGCTTTGTTTTTATTCATTCGGCCCCAATGTCAGCATAGAAATCCAATGCAGAATCACTCTTGCCAACAAGTGCTACTTTGGACTGAGTAGGCAGCTCAGGTTTCAAAGTCCTGTTTCGACGTACGAAAACCACACTCTATAAGTCACTCATCATGCCCGTGCTGGTATATGGTGCAGAAGCATGGACAATGACAACATCCGATGGGCCGGCTCTTGGAGTTTTCGAGAGAAAGATTTTGCGGAAGATTTACGGGCCTTTACGCGTTGGCAACGACGAGTACCGCAGACGATGGAACGATGAGCTGTATGAGCTTTACAACGACATGGACATAGTGCAGCGAATTAAAATACAGCGGCTCCGCTGGCTTGGCCATATCGTTCGAATGGACACCGACGCTCCAGCTCTGAAAGTATTCAACTCGGTACCCGCTGGTGGTAGCAGAGGTATAACGCTTTCGTCTGGTTATTTAAGACGGCAATGGAGGATATGCCTTCTGTCGACCACAAAAGCAAATGTGAAAGTGAATTGCTGGCGAAAACGTTGGACCAAATGTTTCAAGAAAAAATAATAATTATGAGCGAGACGAAGCTCGCCGGGTCTGCTAGTTTAAAATAAAAGAAAGAGAAAAAAGCTTGAATAGATCGCCAGTATACACACAATTTAAATGGAAATAATTAAAAGGCATTTTAGCAAGTTTTGGCTACTTTTCTTTGCTTCAAAAATTTTTATTTTTTTTTTTAATAAAATATATTTAGCTTAGTATCTAAAAAACATGTAAATCAAAATTTCAAACTTTGTATAACATTTATAAAAGTTAGACGAATTTTAACAAATGCTGAACAAAATTTTAAACATTCTAATCAGATTTTTGAAATGCAGTTTTGTAGCCAATTCAATTCAAAGTGCAAGTTTGAAGTGGCTGGGACTTACCGTTGCTTTTTAGCAATTTTTTATTCGCGCATTTTCTTCCATACAAATTATGTTCAAACATTTTTTTGTATGGAGCAATGCAGCGCACCCTCTACAAAAAGAAATTACCAAAAACGAACGGTAGCTATTTAAAGTTTGCACTTTTAACTGAATGAGCTACAAAACAGCATACTCAGAATGTTTCTAGGAAATCTAATTAAAAAGTTCAAAATTTTGATGAACCTTCATCGAATTTTTCTCGTTTTGTATAAAAGTTGAAGTGACATGGTCTTTATTAGATAGTGAGCTACACTCTGATAAGAAATAATAAATATTAAATAAAAGAAAGGGGAATAGCCAAAGAGTGCTAAAATGTCTCTTCCTTATTTATATTTTCGCCACTGTATCTGCACCTTATATTTTGTAACGTAGCAGCAAATCAAACTAGTCCAGAACTTGGGCTGAGCTAGCCTGAAATGGGATAGTACTGGTTCTTCATCTATCCCAACACAATGCTTTGAACTGTCTTTTTTAACATGGCGATGTCCTACGAAGTGACAATCGTCGCCCTCTGCAGAACTTTTGAACTTGTTCTGAACTAACTCTGGCTTAGATGGTTCTGAGACAGTTCATATAACCACAGTTCCTAGATATGTAGTCCAAAAAGGGTCACCTCTGGGCTAGAACCAATGGTGTTACCTTTTCTTTAAATACTGCAATTAAATAAGTACGCATACAGTTTTGTAAATAACTAAATATAAATGGACTAAAAATTAGAAAATAATATTTCTCAGTCCCATAGAATTTGTTTTGATAACTTTTCATTTTGAAATTTTAGCAAAGGTCATTATAAACAATTTATGGGATTGAGAACAAAAAACGTGGAGCACATGCAATACAAAGCATTAGAATTAATTGACCATAGCCAAACTACATAACATAGACCTCAAATTGCTTCAGCGAAAGTACAAAGTACGTAAACTGAATTTTGGGCCATAGATTACGGATCTGTATACCGTTTTCGAAGATCAGGGAATTTTCCCAAGATATTTTCATTTTAAGTTTGCATTGCGAATGGAAAAAAACTTTAACATAGAAAATGTTACTCATACGCCATGTACGAGTATATTCAATTTCGGCCATGTACGATATGGCGTATGAGTCACATTATTTCCCGTTACTACTTCATACAAAAAATATTGCACACTTTCATTTCATTTGAGCATTCAAACCTTATTTATTCATCCATCGATTTCCATCGTTAGTAACTTTATTTTTTGGCAAAAGAACATATAAAAAAAACTTTCAAAAATTTGTTATCTTTTTGATTTTTTCCTTGCTAAACATAAATTTTTTCATAAAAATTAAAATATCTTGAGAAAATGATCTGATATGGCTAAACGGTATGATCCATGATATAGGATCCAAAATCCATGATATAGAATCCAAAATAAAATTTACGTATTTCCGCGTTTTTTGAGTCATTTGAAAACTTGAAATTTTCCCTAGAGTGTTATAAAAATAATTTTTCCCTCCTATAGTAAACAATAAATTTTTAATACAATATCGAAATCTTAATTAAATTAAATCACATTATTAATTAACTTATTCGATTTTTATTTTATTGACCTGAGCATTTTATCCCAAAAAAGTTTTCTCAAATAAACTCTTTTTATAGATTTTTTTCTTATCAAATTTTGCAACAAATAAGCTTTTTGGCATAGCGAATAGCCATTGATTGGCATTAACAAATTTAGTAAGAAATTGGAATTCAGCTTGTAAAGGCCGCTGACTCCGATAAGTAACTAACAAACGTATAATTTTTATCAGTTTCTGCATGCTCGCACCTACGGCTTTTAATTTATCTAGCATGATGAAAGAACTATCGAAACGGTCTGGCAAGTGAGGAAACATCTTTTGATAGTTCCCCAAGTGACATATATAAAAATTAGCTTTTATACTATGACGAAAGTATAACTACAATTTATCATGGTTTAAGGGTGTCTGGCAGGTTCATGCTAAGTGTCTGGTAATAAACGACGTAGTTTCTAATATTATTACGAGTAAAATATATAAAAACTGACCTTTATACTATAACGAATTTGAGGCGCCATTTTATACATCTTTACTACCTGCTACCTGCCAAAGCCACCACCATCCAAATTTCATAGTGCTGGGTTCGTTATTAACTGTGTTGGGGGCATACATAGAGAAGCTTTCAGCCTTTATAAAATAACGAAGGTCTGGCAGTCGCGGGCTCTTGGGCTATATGGGACTGAGAAATATTATTTTTTAAATTTTAGTCCATCTATAAAAGCGTGGTATATTAAATATTTTTTTTATTTTATTTATTTTCTACTTTGTCTGGATAAAATTTCGCAATAGATATTAAAATAATTTTACTTCCAATGAAAAGAGAACAGAAGACTATTGCGCAAACAAAGCGTACATTGCAAATCTGCTGTTGTATCGCTGCCTACATTCACACGAACGTACTTAGCAATGCTCGAGTGTCGGATACTGCATATCTCGGGAGAGTCGTGCTGAGGGAGCTCCTGAAAACAAAGACATTTGTGAAGTAAGTAGCGAGTTCTTAAGGGGATATACCAAGTCTTACCCCTGTTACATTTTTGCTGGACCCATTCCGCGTCGAACGTAGTGCACGCGAGTGGTTTTGGTCCGTGAATTAAAGAAAAACATCATCGCGAAATTATATATATATATTTATTTTCTAAGTGCGCAAATTTTCCTTTCTTCAGTTGACAAAACCAACCGGTCCTAAAACTAAGGAGATTCAAAAAGCTGTTAAGAAAGCCCTCGGAGAAACAGTATCCGTGAAGACATTAACGGCAGAAACGGTGGTGGAGATCAAATATTTAGACGAGCTTGCAACAAAACAAGAGATTTGTCAGGCCCTGGAGAGTCAACCGGATGGAATTGAAATTCCGGAGGAAGCAATAAAATCCAGAGAGAGAGATGAGCCTATAGTGGGACCAAAACAGCCACTCTGCTGATACTGGTAAAGGTGGCGAACGAGCTACCATCTAAAGGCAAGATCAGAGTTGGGTGGGTAATCAGTCGAGTACGTGCCAAGATGCAACCTACGCAGTGTTACATATACCTAGAGTTTGGCCACCTGGCCAAGAACTGTACAGCGACGCAAGGTACGTGCTATAATTGTGGTGGCCTAGGCCACAAATTCCGAGACTGTAAAAAGGAATGGAGGTGTATTATGTGCTCTAGAAGAAAGCGGGCTAAAACAAATCATAAAACGGATGGCAAGGAATGCCCTTTCTATAAAGAAGCTATGCAAAATATAAAAATATGAAACTACTACAGTTAAATTTAAACCACTTTAAGGCCACTCAGCAGTTGCTGGAGCAAACTGTAATAGAGAAAAATATAGATATAGTGTTGCTAAGTGAGCCTTATAAAGTACCAGAATCTCAACTCTGGGCCAAGAATAACACTGCACGATCTGCAGTATGGAGTTGCGCCAGAAAGCCTTTTCAAATAGAACACCTCAAGGCGGAGGTAAGCTTCGTCTGTGTTAAGGTTGCAGAACTGGTCCTCTACAGCTTCTACATACCACCGAGCTTCAGTCTCGAAGAGTTTGAAATAGTCATGGACAGCATAGTGAGGGACGGAGAACCAGAACACACGTGGTAATTGCGGGAGACTTTAACGCATGGGCTATAGAATGGGGAAGCCGCAGGACAAATGCCAAGGCCTAGCGCTCCTCACAATATTAGCATCCCTAGATGTTGCGCTGCTATACAGCGGGGGAAAATTCACCTTCTGTAAAGATGGTTTGCGTTCAATTATCGATCTAACCTTCGTGAGCAGCATCCTTTTCCAGCGTGCCTCTTGGGAAGTTAGTGACGAATATATCCACAGCGACCATCAGGCGATTATCTTCTCCATAAACGAGGAGAGGCAAAGCCAACGAAATACAACAGTTAAGGCAATAGGATGGAAGCTAAACACATTGGACGAGGGAGCGCTCTTATTCATGGCATCCAATATTGTACTACCAGAAGGGCCAACAAATATGTAATGAATGACAAGAAAATCTTCTAACCATAGGCGCTCCCCAGTGTATTGGTGGAATGAGAGCATAGCAGACCTGCGCTGCCAATGCAACAAGGCGAGGAGAAACTACCAGCGAGCCAGAGTGAGTGGGGCATACGTCACACACCAAACACTATACAAAAGTAAGCGTAAGGAGCTCAAAGAAGCCATCAAAACTAGTAAAGAAAAATGTTTCCAGAGTCTATGCAGTACTGTAGAGGAAGATCCTTGGGGATTGGCGTATAAGGTGGTCACAAAGAAGCTACAAGCATCAGTGCGACCACAGATATCATGCCCCAAAAAGGTTGAAGAAATCGTAAAAACGCTTTTTCTGGTAAAACCAGCCTTTACCAGAGAATTATTTTCAAGAAGAGCCTGCACTGTCCCGGTTATCACAGCGGAAGTGGTGATAAATGCTGCAAGTGGGTTTAGTGATCGTAATTCACCAGGTCCTGACAACATTCCAAACCGAGTACTGAAAGCAATCTCAAAGGCGACACCCGAAGTCTTCGTCGATAACTTTCACGCATGTGTTGCAGAAGGGGTATTCCCTGATACATGGAAGCAGCAACGATTAGTCCTCCTACCAAAAGCAGGAAAACCACCAGCAGATCCTTCGGCGTACCGCCCCATTTGTATGCTAGATACGGCGGGAAAACTTCTGGAGCGTATTATAAACACCAGATTAGTCGCAGCGATAGAAGCAGGAGGAGGGCTATCAAACAGTCAGTTTGGATTTAGGAAAGGCAGATCCACCGTTGGAGCGGCCATGTTGGTTAAAGAGCTGGCAGAACAAGCGATTAGCGGAAAGCGGTGGAAGGGCGGATCTAAGAAGTACTGCCTCCTTGTTACTCTGGATATGAAGAACGCATTTAATTCGGCTAGTTGGCAGAAAATACTTTAGGCACTTCAAAAATTCAGAGTTCCGGCATACCTTCGTAGGATCATTGATAATTACCTTTGCGATAGGGTATTACTCTAGGAATCGAAAGATGGCATTAAAAGATATAATATCTCCGGCGGGATGCCACAAGGATCGGTCCTCGGACCAACGCTCTGGAACGTAGTGTACGACGGTGTTTCAAAACTTAAGTTACCGGGGGGAGCAAAAATAATTGGTTTCGCAGATGGCATTGCATTGGTGGTAGTAGCCAAACACATGCGTGATGTAATCAAGACAGCAAACTCTGCAATACTTCGCGTTCATGCTTGGTTGAAGGAAGCAGGCCTAGAGTTGGCACACCAAAAGACAGAGGCAGTGTTGATTAGTAGTAGAAAGTTAAAGGAAGTAGCTACCATTAAAGTCTGTGATACTGAAATTACATCGGCGGAGACGCTTTAATACCTAGGCAGCATTTTTAATACAAGACTGACGTTTAAACACTGAGAGAGCAAGACGAACTCGACAAGGAAAAGAAGAAGCATCGAACAAAAGGCAGTATTGTCAAGTTTTGAATTTGAAAAAGCACCAAATTTTTATTGGTGTATTTTATGGACTTTATATGAATACATAATTTTATTGTAAGGATGCCGATTCAAATTAAAAAAATCAATGTTTCTTGCACAACGGTCTAATCCTTCTGGCATGATTGAAGGTGCTGCACATATTTCGTTGTCGCTTATGATTGTCACTGTGCCATGATTTTGTGTAAAATTTTGTAAAGTTGCTTAGCACATTTATGATTGATATAAATTTTGCTTCCATTTTTTTAAGAGTTTCTAATTTGAAATCTTCAAACTAAAAACAAAAGCACCAAAAACGCACCAAGCACAAAACTCAAAAATTTTAGCGTTTTGAATATCCACTAAATTGGTGCGAAAAGCATCAAGTTGGCAACAGTGAATGTAAACAAAAGTATATTATGACGTCAGCGATTGGGTGGATGCTGTCAAATCGACGAAGAGAGGGTTAGCGGTCCGCGAATGGCGCGACCTTTATTTTCAGGATCGTACCGTCTTATGTCAATAGTCGAGAGTGTATCTCAGAAGCTAATTGAACTGGAACAAAATTTAACAAAGAGCATTGATGAATAGATCGCTGCGCTGTCTAACAAAGTAGCTGAGACGACTGAACGCATTGATTCGTTGTAGGCGAATATGAAAAAAGCAGAGTCGGATATTGAGAGCCTGCAAATACAACTAGCAAGTGCTCTACAAAACAAACCCGCTCCGGACTTCGCTGCTGATGCTGTTGCGTTTGGGATACCATTTGCAAAAGGGGAGAATCTGAAGAGTATATACAACCAAGTTTGTGTCTCAATCGACTTTCTATCTCCTCAAATTCGCGATATATTTCGAACGAAGCCCTCCTCTACCAGCAGCAACAGCGCACTTGTGATAAAATTTCACTCACCGCTTGATCGTAATCGCACTCTACGTGCCTTTGGCGACTACCGTAGACGACGTATTGGTATTGATGGTACATTTAAAATTTTTGCGAGTCTCACTCCAGATAATCGGCGCTTACTGCAAGAGGCCATTAAAATGCGTAGAGGAGGTAAACTCGCGTCTGTACGCACAATCCGTGCCTATGCGCATGTTCAGAAAGAGAAGGGGAAAAATAATTTGACAACAAAAGTTATGTGTAAAGAGGACTTGGCGCAGTTTCACTAGTTGCCTTTTGCTATTGTTATTATTTTTCACCCACGTTTATTTGGTTAATATTGTAAAGATAGTGCACCTCTTCTTATGCTCTTTGTTCTTGTCTAACTTCGTTGTGTGTTATTGTTGTCGTAAAGTTGCTTATTTTATATTCCATTATGAACGTAAACAACAGCGAATCGACTAGCGTTGATGACTGTAGTCTTGCTATGTTAAATGTGTTATGCCGACGCCAAAGCGGATCTAACATAGTTCACTTTAATGCGCGCAGCCTAAATCCTGAAAAAATGGATGTGGTTAGAAACACTTTTGAATTTTCATCCGTAGACATAATCTGTGTTTCGGAGACCTGGTTAAAAATTGATATTAGTGACTCCCACTATGATATCCAAAATTATAAACTTTTTCGATCTGACAGAATTGGAAAAAAGGGTGGAGAGGTAGCGATATATTGTAAAAAATACTTGAATACGAAGTTGGTTTCTCAATCAATTGATGGTAATATTGAATACTTACTTGTTGAGCTGTCAAACTCTGTATCTAAAGTACTTTTGTCATGTGTTTATAATCCTAATAAATGTTGTAGAGTTGGTAATTATTTTAAAGTTCTGTCCCCTGTAGCTATTGATTATGAAAATATTATTGTTTGTGGAGACTTAAGTGTTAATTTGCTTAGCCCAGGCTCCAATAGTTCTCGATTAAGAGATGATGTCGCTACTGTTGGATTATCATTTGTCAATATATATATACCTACACGGTATGGAAATAACTGTTGTCCAAGTCTGTTGATTATTTTATTGTGTCTGACCCTCGTAGTGTGTTGAAATTTGATCAGCTGTCCTTTATATCAGACCATGATCTCATTTTCTGTTCTTCTGATTTGAATCTTAATTCTGACCGTACTAACTTAGTAAACAGCTATATCTCATTTGACTACCGTTTTCTAAACGTTGATAATCTTTTAACTGACCTCTCACACATTAATTGGTCTATGTGCTAGGGACTTTGCACAGTGAATGAGAAACTTACTTTTTTGAATGATAATGTTTTGAGTGCTCATGTCCCGCTGCGTACTTTTGAAAACAGATCCTCATCGTGCCCCTGGTTTATCTCTGCGGTCCAAACTGTGATCAGAAAGCGAAATAAGACCTATACTCGGTGGAAAAAGCACCGCTGCATTTAAGGCAGTTAGGAATGAAGCTACTACAGTAATTAAACGTGAAAAAACGCAGGTTCTTTGGCAAAAAGTTGAATTCCTCACTCCCCAATAATGTCCTGTGGCGAAACCTAAAAAATCTCCGAGTACCCATCAGTAACAACACAAATTGCCTACTCGAGCCTGAAACTCTAAATAACTTCTTTGTAAGTCGTGCGTTGCTTACTCGCTCCAAACCCTTCATTTTCGTGTCCCCATCTTTCTGTTGGTCAAATGTTTGAATTTAGTGCTGTGTCTGAGTGTGATGTAGTAAGAAGTATCAATAAAATACGGTCCAATGCAATAGGTGAAGACGGCATTCCAATAAGATTTGTTAAAATAATTTTACCGCTCATTTTACCTACCTTGACTCATATTGTCAATCATTGCTTTACCACCTATTGTTTCCCTGATGCATGCATGGGAGGTTGCAACTGTGATTCCGGTAGCTAAAAATAAATTTGCATGTAGTCCTTGTGATTTTTGTCCTATTAGTATCTTGTCTGTCTTGTCTAAAGTACCTGAGTCTTTGATGTCTGAACAAATATATGTCCATCTTGAGAAATTTAGGTTATTGTCCCCGTTCCAGTCCGGATTTAGAGTTAGACACAGTTGTTCCACGGCTATGATTCAAATACTTGACGACATATGGATAACCTTCGATAAAAACCACCTGACACTATTATGTCTTTTGGATTTCTCCAAAGCTTTCGACTTAGTTAGCCATGAACTACTATGCTTTACACTCAAAAATTATTTTGGGTTTAGTGACTTTGCTGTGCAGTTAATGAAGAGCTATCTATCTGACCGAACCCAGAGAGTAAAAGTTGGTGCTGAAGTGAGTAGTCCACTTGCAAAGTGCGCTATGTCAAATTTTTGCGACTTTTAGTTTTTGGTGGATTACGTACCAGTATTTAAAGTAATTTCATGTCCACTAACAACACAATGCAAAATCTTTTTATATTCTGAAAAAAATAGCAGCAAATGTTAACTCTTCTTCCAAAAGTCGCTATCATACTTATATAAACTTTCAAAAGTATACATCTTCTGATTAACTTAGAAAACTCCTTTAGGTCGTATAGACTGTTAATGTTATCTTATGTAATGTTAAGTTATGTTACAATTTTGTAATGCTCTTTTTATCAAAATTTTCAGGTAATAATAAAAAAGATTCAATTTAAATAATACTTGTTGTCGTAGTCGTTTTTTTTTTCAAATTTATGGCTTTCTATTATAAAATCACACAACGCTGTTTGTAAGTGGACAACTCAAGTATCTAAACTTAAACCACTATTAACAGGAGTACCCCAAGGTTCTATTTTAGGACCATTGCTATTTAGTTTGTTTATTGATGACATATTCAGTACTTGCCAATATGCAAAAATGCATGCGTAAGCGGACGACATAGAGATTCACTTGTCAGGAACTTTTGAGCACATGGCTAACTTGTGGGAAAATTTCAGCAGAGTTAATGTCTATATCGTCTTGGTCTTCGAAAAATGGTCTTTGTCTCAACTATGATAAATCCTTTGTGTTGCCTGTATGCAAAAGAAATATTAAATTTGATGCTATTCCGTCCTTATACATTGGTGATAAGTCTCTTAAATTTGTTTCTAAAGTGACTAATCTCGGTTTTGTTATAAACACTAACCTAACATGCACTGATCATGTTAACTCTGTCATAGGCAAAGTTTATTATTCTTTAAGAAATTTAAGAATGTCTGCTACTTTTACACCATTAATCGTTAGGCGTAAACTGGCCATTCAACTAATATTGCCGATTATCTGCTACTCTGAACTAGTCTACAGCAGCCTGGATTCTCAATCTTCTTATAAAATTGATGTAGTATCCAATCATGTTACTCGATATTTTTTTGGGCTATCGAAATTTGAGCGAATATCCCATTGGAAATCGCGACTATTGGACTGCAGTATCTCTGAATACTTAAACGCAAGAAATTGTATTTTTTTATTTCGCCTAATGATGGATAAAGATCCTAGATATCTATACGAAAAATTATCCTTCTCAAAGTCTGCATGCCTTACTGACCTGATTATACCCAAGTACAATTATATAGCATCTGCAAGACTATTTTTCGTCAATGCTATTCGCACCTGGAACTCGGTTCCAGGACATATTCGCAACAGTCTAAATAAAAGCAACTTTAAGAGTGTTTTGTACTCGTACTATGGTTAACTTATTATCAGCTGAGCTTCGCTATCTATATACCTACCTAAAATTTATATGTGTATGTTTATATGTTTTTATGTTCTTTTTCTCTTTTAATTTTTATTTATTTATTTATTTTATTTTTTTTTCCTTCCTCTTTTGGTTTTATATAGATTTGTAAACTTTTGCCTAATGTAGGGATGCACAGCAGAGGTGCACGCAGTCGACGTCGCGGGCAAACTGCGCGCACGCGAGCGTGCTTGGCGAGGTGAACAGGGTTGCCACTTTGGTAAATTGTTACCAAAATTGGTAGAAAAAATTTAGGTTGGTAAAAAGGTAAGTTTTTTCTCATTTTGGTAGATTTTTGTTGAACTTTTCGTTCCCGATTTACTTTTCGTAGTTATGTTTACATTATAAATTTCTTTGCACACTTTTTATATACTTACATACGTATAAATGTATATCGATATAAGGCGAACATATCGTGCTCCATTCAAAAGTCATTCTACTGGAATCCCGAGGAGCTTTTGATTGCCTAAATATTTTAAATGATTATTTAAATAAAAAGAAAAAATTGACTGGTATGTAAATACGCACTATGATTGTTCGCAAAAAAATTAAATCAACGCCATTTTTTATGAATGGAAATTGTTAAATAAAAAAGGCCACAAAAGACTGGCGGCAAAAAATTAAAAAAGTATACTCAAATATTATTTGATATAAAACTCCATACCTTAAATTGTTCTAAAAATTCAGAGTAAATAATTCTAAATTNATAGTAGCTTATGTCGGGAGGCTGGCTTTAGTAAAATGTACCATTTCCCATATTCCTTAAACCACAAGGAATTTTTTTATGAAACTTTATACGAATGTAGACTTGCGAGCATCGCAATTAACATTACCGTCTTTTACGTTTATTTTCAAAGAGTTCTTCAACGACTCGGCGNTGCCTTCAGTTTCATCACTTTCGCTCTTGTTTGAAGAAAACTCAGAATATGACATTAATATGATCTCAAATACCATATAATTAGTTGAATAAAAAGTTCCTTAAAAACAATTTTAATTCTTATTGAAATAATAAAAAAAATAAATAAACTATAGTCTTAATTAAAATAACTAAAAAATATAACCAAACTATAGTTTTTATCAAATAACTATAAAAACGTTATTGGTAGATATTTTCCAGATTTGGTAAATTTTTTTCGAGTGGATGGTAAGTATTTTTTTTCGTCAGTGGCAACCCTGCTGCCTATGCAGATACACGCATAGTGCTTGATTNCCCAGTCCTCCGACATAAGCTACTATTCTATACGAACACAGATATGTATACTTCCTAATTGTCTTGTAAAATGCCCAATACCCAAATCCCTCGCATGAGTTATTATCGGTAAAAAATTGGGTACGCTCAAATCTGGCATCGCTGCAGCAAGTACAGCGCCAGTGAAACAGTGTTGATATGTTAAGTACAATTGTACTTTTTTCAGTACAATTAATTTTAAAATGTACAAAAGTGCAATTTGCCCATTTTAGGTACAATTTCAACATCAAAAATAGTTTTTGTACCAAACGCTCAAATCTCTTCTAGCACTTTGATTCTTAATCCGTTTACATTTAAGTAAATGGATATACCTATATTTCATATTTGCTACAAAACGAAATTATGAATTGTAATTTTGAATCTAAACGTGATTGTGAACAGTAATATTAGTGATGTGCGTTATGGTGATTGCGATTTCTTATCACCGGCGGGTGAAATATCCCTCATCGCTATTTATTTTGAAAAAATCTTTGGAAATGCAATTTGCCTAATGGCGATCCTGCAGAAATAGAAGTAATTGAGCAATTGGGGGGTTGAAAGTAAGAAAGTGTATGTAAATTCCATGCGTTGAAATTATAAATTTCAATTGAAGATTTGCATTTTATCGATAGTGATCTCATTTTGTGTTCATTAATATGAACTGACCTATATAGTGTATTAATCTTTTATCATCGATGTCTTCATCTTTGACAAAATTACACGGTCACCCGGTATTTATTTTATTTTTTTAAATAATTTTAATTATTTTTTTTTGTAGCTCATTATCAAACAAAACCCTTGCCAATAAATCGAAACTTGAAAGAATGAAAAAAATCAACAAAGTTTCATAAAATTTTCACAGTTTTAGTTCAGAATTTGTAGACATGTTTTGGTTTAACAATGTGCAAGTTTGAAGTGTCTAGAAAATACCATTGATTTTTTTGAATTTTTCTGTTTGCGGTGTTGCGCACTTGCTTCCATATAACGAACGTTCGCATTTCATGTTATATGGATGAATGCGCGTGTAGCGTTGTTGTTTTTTATTCCAATATTTTAAATTAAACTTTATTTTATAGCTTTTCTTAGACAATGATAAATGATGTACACAAATTTCAGTACGGAAAAAAAGTGCAACACCTTCAACGAAAAAAGTCCTCAAAAATCNTTCTTCTGCTTGCGTTTCTATGTTTATATCATTTATCAGTTTAAGCACATACGATTAAATGTAAAAAAAATACTCATTACTTAATACTCAAAAAGACTCATTTTCCATCACTATCACACATACCATCTCACTATTCCACGATTGAGAGAATACAAAGGTTGCGCCGATCTCGGACCGCTATTCCTCTCTTAACGAATTTGACAGAATCGTTGTTTGCATGACGTCACACTTGTGCAACTTGTTTACGTTTTCCTTGCAACATTTTTTCTTCTTCTTCCATTCTTGCTCACGTTTTGGCATTTCTCTCTCGCAATTGCACCAGTGTGACGTCACACAAAAGTTATTCTCAAAAATCCTCTCTGATCGGCGCAATCTTGTATTCTATCATTCTTGTCACTATTCTGTTGACTTCGTTTTCCCCTTCCGATAACTTTTTGCTTCCTCGCTTGCCCAGCGCCGCTGTGCAAAGCTTTACACGCGCAGTCGCCAGCGACACATATGTGCTGATTTGGGCATCCCTAGTCTAATGCTATTTGTCAGCCTTTGTTTGACATGATGTGCTACGTACTTTTTATTCTCAACTCTTATTCTTATCTTAATTTTAAGTTACCGTTGTACTAAAAAAGATCTTTGGGAGCTTACTGTACTAATATTCTTTATTATAATAAAGGAAATGAATTGAAATGAAAATGTGGAAACGCGCACTGCTTACCACTGCATATAATAAACTTAAATATAATAAAAAACGTAAAAATCAATTAAATAAAAAAGAAATAAAATATCCTGCCCGAGGATTCGAACTCGTTTTTTATTTCAATTTATTTTGTTTAATTTCAATTTATTTTTTTGTCAATGTTATTGTGGCTTATTAATATTTTATTTTTAATATTTTTATTGAGCTTTGTACCACGATTGTTTATAAAGAAAAATTTAAAAAGCAACAAAGCTGCTATAACTCCTACCGCTTAGACTTTGTTGCTTTTTAAATTTTTCCTAATAAAAAATCGTAGTATAAAGCTCAATAAAAATATTAAAAATAAAATGTCTATATAAAAGGCACTATCCTAAGATAAAACGTAAATGGATTGAACCCCATCTTGGGGTCTTATATTTTTTAATAACTAATATTTAATATGAACTACACTAAAACTCTTCTACATGTTAAAATTCGTACGTGCCCAAAACGTGACAAACGGTGTCCCACCCGTGACAGAAGAATTTCGGATTTTTTTTTATAATAAAGCAATAATTTTGCTTGTAGTTTTTAGTTTGTTTGTGTTCGGGGTTCCTTGTTTTATTATAAGACATCAAGTTCACACAGAAAAGTGAATTAAATTCACAGAGTTTTCGTAAAATATATCTGCTCCAAAAAGCAGGTTCTTTTTTTTGTCCCACCCCTGACAGAAGAAATAACTCGAATTTTTTCCATAAGTAAGCTGACATTGTTTTCGTATTTTGTAATAACTCATATAATAGTCAATTAGGTGTAGCTTTATCAAAATGTAAAATTGTTCATTACTTTATACTTAAATTTAAACAAGAAAGAACAATTTTATGTTCAAATATCCCACCCGTAGGGGTGGAATCGCCCTTGTTTAAATTTATTAGAATTTATTTTATTTTTATTTTTTAAATTCAACAATTTTTATTGAGCTTGAGGCCGTTTTTAATGAAAAACTTATTGTGGAAAAGTAACAATAATTTTAAAAAATGGCAGAAGTGATAGCTATTTCGGAAATGACCACATTTCCTCATCAGACTTCTTTCAGTAGGATTCGAACCGACGATCCCACTGACTCAGCCAGTTGCCAGTTTATTTTTTATATATTTTTTTAATTTGAAAACCGCTTAAAAAAGTTATTATGTTGTTCGAAAAATATATGTAATTACTTTTGGGACATTTCGGTTTACTTTTTCGAGATTAGTGTTCTCTTATAATAATTATGTATATTAATTAATTTTATTAACATTTGTGCTATTTATTTCTAATTTATTTTACTTTATTTCATTTGTTTTCTTCTGCTTTTTCTTATTTGGCACTACAACCGTTTGTCGGTTTGGGCCGAGACCAAAAAGCCTCTCCAATTGCTTCTCTCCTGCGCGAATTCGCGCCAGTTGGTTATCCCGAGCGCAGACAGGTTCTTCTGCACTTGGTCCTTCCATCGCGTTCGTGAGCGCCCTTGCTTTCGTTGTCCACCCATGGGTGCGGAGTCGAAGGATCTTTTCACCGGAGAGCCGTCATCCATACGTACAACATGTCCAAGCCAACGCAATCGCTGTATTTTTATGCGTTTAACTATGTCCATGTCGGTAAAAAGCTCATACAGTTCGTCATTCCATCTTCTCCGATATCCGCCATCCACGAAAACAGGGCCGTAGATTTTGCGTAGAATAGTTCTCTCGAAACCCACCAAAGCCTTCTCATCTTTGTCCGACATCGTCCAAGATTCTGCGCCATATAAAAGGACGGGCATGATGAGAGATTTGTAGAGCGTGAGTTTCGTTCGTCGAGAGAGGGCTCTGCTTTTCAATTGCCTACCGAGCTCAAAGTAGCACCTGTTGGCAACAGTTATTCTTCGCTTGATCTCCAGGCTGACGTTGTTGGTGGTGTTTATGCTGGATCCTAGGTAGACAAAGTCCTTCACTACTTCAAAGTTATATCTGCCAACAGTGACGTGTGTCCCGTAGCGCGTGGACTCTTTATATGTTGCCAGGAGGTACTTTGTCTTTCCCTCGTTCACCGCTAGACCAACCTCTTTAGCTTCTTTTTCTAAACTGGAAAATGCTGCGGTTACGTCCCTTTGTTTCAGACCTACGATATCGATATCATCTGCATACGCCAGCAGCATCGTTCTTTTGCTATATATGGTGCCGCTGCGATTCAGATTGGCAGCTCTTATTACGCTTTCCAGCATCAGATTGAAAAAGTCGCACGAGAGTGAATCGCCTTGTCTAAAACCTCGTTTGGTCTCAAACGGCGCGGAGAGGTCCTTCCCAATTTGGACGGAGCTGAAGGTTGTGCTCAACGTCACTCTACATAGCCGTATTAGTTTTGCGGGGATCCCAAATTTGGACATGGCGTCGTACAGGCAGCTCCTCTTCGTGCTCTCAAAAGCAGCTTAAAAGTCAACAAAAAGATGGTGTGTGTCGATTTGCTTATCTAGTGTCTTCTCCAGGATTTGACGTGCTGTGAAAATCTGGTCAATGGTGGACTTACCAGGTCTGAAGCCACACTGATAAGGTCCAATCAGCTGGTTCGTGAACGGCTTCAGTCTTTCACACAGTATCGTCGACAGGAGCTTGTATGCAATATTAAGAAGGCTTATTCCGCGATAATTGGCGCAACCGGCGGGATATCCCTTCTTGTGGATTGGGAAAAGTATACTGAGATTCCATTCTTCGGGCATGTATTCATCAGACCAAATTCTGCTTAAAAGCTGGTACATACGCCCCACCAACTCTTCGCCACCGGCTTTGAACAGCTCAGCCGGTATACCGTCGGCTCCGGGGGCTTTGTTGTTCTTAAGCCGCTTTATTGCTGTTCTCATCTCGTCTTGGTCCAGTTGAGGGACGTGAGCTTCGTCCCTATACATTGGTTCGGGCTCTCCTTCATCAAACGCGCCATCTGTTTCGCCATTTAAAAGCAATGAAAACTGTTCCCTCCATATCTCAAGTGTACTATGGACATCTGTTACCAGGTTTCCATCTTCATCTTTGCAGGAGCTAGCCCCGGTCTTAAAACCATTTGATTGCTACCTTATTTTCTGATAGAATTTTCGAGCTGCGTTCCTGTCTGCCAGCATCTCAAGCTCTTCGCACTCACGCCTTTCTGCCTCTCTTTTCTTTCTCTTGAAGAGGCGTCTCTCTTCCCTCCTTTTCTCCCGGTAACGCTCAATTGTCGCGCGTGTCGCCATTGGCTGAAGGGTAGCTTTGTATGCTGCGTATTTTTCTGCAGCAGCCGCGCGGCACTCTTCGTCGTACCAGTTGTTTCTGCGCGGTTNCTCAAGCTCTTCGCACTCACGCCTTTCTGCCTCTCTTTTCTTTCTCTTGAAGAGGCGTCTCTCTCCCCTCCTTTTCTCCCGGTAACGCTCAATTGTGGCTCGTGACGCCATTGGCTGAAGAGTAGCTTTGTATGCTGCGTAGTTTTCTGCAGCAGCCGCGCGGCACTCTTCGTCGTACCAGTTGTTTCTGCGCGATTGGTAGTAACCAACAACCTCTTCCGCAGCGGTACGAAGGGATTGGGAGATGGAGTCCCACTGCTCATTTATGTCCAGGCGATGAGGAGTTGCTTGATTAAGTAGGATTGAGAGTCGGTTGCTAAAATTTTCCGCTGTCCGTTGTGACTGCAGCTTTGCGATGTCGAACTTTCGTCGCGTTGCCTGCCGCACGTTTTTATTGCACAGAGGCGCATGCGGACCTTAGCTGCAACAAGGTTGATGTTGGTACCCCGGATAGAGTGCACGTCAAGAACGCTCGAAGCGTATCTTCCATCTATCACAACATGATCTATTTGGTTCTTTTTTCTTTGATCAGGGGACACCCAAGTCGGTTTGTGGATGTTTCGATGCTTGAGTTTGGTACTACTGACTACCATGTTCCGTGAAGCGGCGAAGTCGATCAGCCTCTCCGTTGTCGGAGGTGTTGTCATGAAGGCTGAATTTTCCGACTGTTGGACCAAATATGCCTTCTTTGCCCACCCTGGCTTTAAAGTCGCCCAGAACGGTTTTAATATCGTGGTGGGGGCAGCTCTCATACGTTTCTCCTAGACGCTCATAGAAAAGCTCCTTAGTCTCGTCGTTCTTTTCTTCCGTCGGGGCGTGCACACAAATTAGGCTGATGTTGTAAAATTCCGCCTTTATGCGGATTGTGTCGATTCACTCACTGATGGGCGTGAACCGGGAGACAAGGTGTCGGAGTCTCCGCCCAACCACAAATCCGACACCAAATTTGCCAGCCATGCCCCGTCCATCGCATTTCCTGAACTGCGGTGATGTCAGCCTGGTATTTTGTTAGTACATCCAGCAGTTGGATAGAGGCACCTTCCCTATAGAGGGTCCGGACATTCCAGGTGCGTATCCGTAATTCATAGTCCTTGTTCCGTTTGCGGGGGTCGTCAACGTGTGGGGATGCAGTTATCCGAGGCTCTTTTGGTCTTTTCATTGGCAATATTTTTTTACGTGGCGGGTCCCAAACCCAGCGCACAACCTTTGCTGGGGTGGATGGTATTCAACCGGATACACACTTGTATAGCGGGCCGTTTGCTCCAAGACAGACGCCCGCTTGCAGCCGCACCTCCTGGTGAGCAGACGCTGCGGACTTCAGTGAGCCCTTAAACCGAATAAGCCAGAGTGGCCCCACCAAAGCTCCCTCTCTTTATGCCGTGACCCAAGGCTCCACTCGGGTTGGTTACCGCATCTTGCACATGGGTTGCTCACGTTGCCAAGAGTGCGCGAACGAGGACGCAAGAGTCGGGATTGAGTATAGCCGTGCGACTGTAACTGCATACCCAGCACAACGACTATACCCCATTGCACTCCATTTCATTTCATTTGTTTTACCAGAATTTATTTCAATTTGTTTTAATTTGTTTCAATTTAACATATTTTATTTCAATCTATTTTATTTTATTTCATTTGAATTTACTTGAATTTTTAAACTTTAGAAGGTTTCAGCCATTTATATATATGTACTAGTGGCTTGCACGATTATGTTAGTATCGTTTGAGTACGTTATTAATTAACTTTTTTGACGATTATAACGATGCGAAAGTAGCATAGTAGCCGCATCGTCGCATCGTGTGATTACTAACAGCATCGTCGATCTGTAACACCATATCAATAGCAGTGGGACCAATCCGAAAATCGTGATGAAAACCAAATTTAAATAGTAGATTATCACTGTTTATTTTGGCTTGCGTTGAATCAAAAATTTAAAAATTTCACATGAAAAAGTAATTAAGAAATGTTACTTTGGGTATGAGAAGCCTCTCTTAAAACTTTAACTGAGTAGTATAGAAACTTATTTAAATATTTTCGATTCATGCAAAAATAGAAACGCAAATCAAAGTAAGAATAATATTTTAGATAAATATCGCCGTTTAAAGTAAAAAACCGCGTGTCGTCGTTCTGCAAAACCGTGTAACTGACATATTTTGCCAAAAACTAGATATGCTCACACAAATGAAATATGCTAGCCAGAAATGCGATTGCTTAATAAAAAAGAGAAACATTTTGAAATATGAGTGTTTTTACTCTCTAAAACAGTGCTATCCAACCGGTAGTTCGCGGGCGCCGAGTAGCTCGCGACCTGTATTTTAGGTGCCCCAAACAAAAAGATGGACAGAAGAATACTCTGAACTACGCCATTTCCGGTTGTAATTGCGAAAGTGTCAATTGAAACTGAGAATCGTCAATTTTAAATGCGAAAGTGAATTGAAAAGCGTCAATCGTAAATGATAAAGCTGCAAATCCAAAATATAATAGCCAACTGTAAATAAGATAAGATAAGATTTCCAAAGATATTCCACAATTTTTATGAGCTCGGGGCCGTATTAAATGCAAACTTATTGTGGAAAAGCAACAATAATTTTAAAAAATGTTAGAAGTGATAGCTATTTCGGAAATCACCACATTTCCTCATCAGACTTTTTTTCTGTAGGATTCGAACCGACGATCACCACTGACTCAGCCAGTTGCCTACGCACTGTGCTAAGTTTGTCTTGTTAATTCTTGTTGCTTATTTTCCACTATTTCACTTTGCTAAGCCAACTACAATCAAGCGCAGCTATTCCGCTGCAATTCACTTGATCATGTGGTTGTTGGTTTTGTTGGTTTTTGTTAATATTTCTATTATTAGAATGTTTAACTTTTNATGTCAATCCGTTTTATTTTAATCGGCAGTTGAATTACAGATTTTTAAAACACGGTTAAAATTAATTATTTCTTGCTTTTTAATAATTTCGTAATTAAAGAAATTTTTTCTTTTGAAAATTTTTTTGATACAAAAAAATTCAGTGGGTTTCGTAGTTACAAGCACAGTATTTTGATATAAGTTTTATAATTGTGTGACTATCCGAAATGGAGAAAATTACTTTCGAACACAGGCCGTCTACAGACCGGCTTGCCGACATATTTAAATCCAGTTTGCATTTTTGACCGTCTGCAGATGGCATTGCCGGATCGTAGGTCAACATTGTGTATGAGAAAGCTGAAAATATGTGTAAGTATATCGGCGAGCCCGTCTCCAGACGGTCTTGGTTTTTCTCCCCTGTAGGAAAAAGTCACTGTCACAGATCGANTGGCTTAGCAAAGTGAAATAGTGGAAAATAAGCAACAAGAATTAACAAGACAAACTTAGCACAGTGCGTAGGCAACTGGCTGAGTCAGTGGTGATCGTCGGTTCGAATCCTACTGAAAGAAGTCTGATGAGGAAATGTGGTGATTTCCGAAATAGCTATCACTTCTGATGAGGAAATGTGGTGATTTTCGAAATAGCTATCACTTCTACCATTTTTTCAAATTATTGTTGCTTTTCCACAATAAGTTTGCATTTAATACGGCCTCGAGCTCATAAAGATTGTTGAATAAAATTGTTATAAGGCCATAAAAATAACAAAAACAGATTTCCAAAGATATTAATGAAGAAATTCCCAATGACCATGTAAATAGAANGTAGATAAGGCTCTCCGACTTGGCATTTTTAAATTATATAACTGAAACACAGCTTCTCATAAAAATACAAACGTCGTTCGGAGTCGGCGTAAAACTGTAGGTCCCTCCCCTTTGTGTGAAAAATTCAAGGCGCACGCCACAAACCGGAGGAGAAGCTCGGCCAAACACTAAGCGCCAATCTATTATTATTAATTGAAAAAACTAAATAATCTCAATTATGGCTTTCAGAAATTTAGCGTTTGTGGGGAAAATCGGCATATGAAAGGGGCTGTTGGCAGAGTAAAACTGTCATCTTTTCCCGTCGTTTGCTCTTCTTTTAAACTCGAAAATTCTGGCGGGGTACAATCCATTGCATTACGTGGAAAAAGTTCTTCAGTTACTATCGAAATACGAAAAACGGTGCAGGAATACAAATGCAAAGATCCGTAACTAATAGGTGGTTTTTGCGTCAAACGATGTGGGGAATTTTAATTCGATGAAATGCATCATAATGAATCAAAATTTTGAGTNTTTGCATTTCAATTAACAATGTTAGTTACAGATTTTTGCATTTTAGGTGACGAAATGCTCTCTAAGGAACCAATATTTTCTTTTTCCAAAAATTCGATTTATGGATCATAATGGAAACACTGCTTTATCAATTAAGAGGAAATTGTTGTTTTCACAATACAACGCATGTTCGTTATCTATGTGTATTCCTCTATTTTAGCTAGCTGTATAAATTTTATTAATAAATAAAGGGTTTCATAGGGATCCATTAAGATTGAAGTTCATTAAGGCTGTGCCCGCAAAGCAAAGAAGGTTTTAAAATAGCCCTCGGTGCGAACTCGGTTGGACACCACTGCTCTAGAAAATAATTTATGCAACCTTACATACGCGGTTTTGAATTTTGTTGATACGCGGTTTTGTACTTTAAACTACGATATGTATTCTGGTAATTGGGAGTATTTCATCTTATGTTCCTAATATTATAAATGTGAAAGTTTGTATGTTTGGATGTTTGGGAAATCATCACACGGAAACGTCTGAACGGATTTGCATGAAATTTTGCAAGCAGATAGCTTATGATCTACAGTGGAAAATAGGCTAATTTTTTGGAAGAGTTGCCACCTGTCAAAAAAGCTTAATTTAATTAATACGCGGAAACGACTGAACAGATTTGCATGAAATTTGGCGCAGAGATAGTTTGTGACCTACATACGTTGGAAAATAGGCTACTATTTTAGGATTTGCCACCTATTGAACAGTTTAATTAAATTAATACGCCGAAATGACTGAACTGATTTGCATGAAAGTTTGCACACAGATAGCTTATGACCTAGATTACAAAATAGGCTACTTTTTTAAGAATTGCTACCTGTTTGAAAATGAATGATGGTTTATGACCTGGATTGGCAAATAGGCTACTTCCTTAACCGGTTTCCCGATCAGAACGAAATTTGGTACGCTTACTACGGATTTCGGAAGGATGGTCTTAAAATGAAAGTAATTCCGATAACTCAAGGCCTCTCCCATACAAATTGGAATTTTCATATTACACACATATCTCTGGAAGTATTTGTGGGAGAGAACTGGAACTTGGTATAGAGATATGTATGTGAAATCAATGTTGGTATTAATCGATTGATTTTTTAATCAATTAGTTAATTCGATTAAATTCAATCTGATTACAGTTTATCATGATTAATTTTAATCTGACAAAACCGCGATTACAAAAGTTAATTTTTAATCATTAACTCTTAATTTGATCAAGTAGGTTTGGTGATTAATTAATTTATTTTACCGTGCACAAAAAGCAAGTTAATCCGGTTTGGCTAACTCGGGTTTCCGCATCAATCTGAGTAATTTGGTGTGCATTTTCATTAAGATCTATACCAACAAACGTTTTGCTAACTAGGTTTGTAAAAGTTCCCAGTTTTTGTATTACTAATAACAATAATTACACCGGCACACAAAAAATAGTTAGAGTGATGTGCATTTGACCGGACCTACCTATGATTATGTATTTCGACTCGCAGAATCCGAATTTGAAGTCAGTTTGGCCAATATACCTCCTAGATTTCGAGAAAACTTCAAAATACCGTTTTTTAATGCCGATTTTCGCTATTTTTTTACGGTATGTGTATCAATTGCTCATGGAAAAAATGTGAGTTATTAAAAAAGGATGCACGTCGCCTCCCATACATAATAAAAATTTCTTAATGCATATCTCTGGAGGGATAGAAAATCTCTGGAAGTATTTTAAGGGCCTTATTCTGTATCACGAACGATAGGCAGAACGAACGATTCGTCTGCAGACGACCACCTCTCTAATTGCGATTGTAAACTCTATCGGTCGTCTTCGTCTTGCTTTTCATACATTACGTTGCAATGGTCTCGGTTGCGTTCAAACCGGCTAAAATGATGCCGCCGGACTAATTTTAGAAGCATTCCTCTGCAGACGAATCGTTCATGTTGCCTATCGTTCGTGATACAGAATAAGGCTGCAAATTTGTTATGGAGATTTATTTTATAAGTGCCGTACTGACAGAAAAACTTTCATTTAATGGAAAAGGGAGAGCCGGGTTCGGCCTTATAATGTAAAGCTGTCATGATGCATACATACCTCTTAAGCTAAGCAAGTTAATCCGGTTTGGCTAAGTCGGGTTTCCTCATCAATCTGAGTAATTTGGTGTGCATTTTCATTAAGATCTATACCGATAAACGTTTTACTAACTAGGTTTGTAAAAGTTCCCAGTTTTTGTATTACTAATAACAATAATTACACCGGCACACAAAAAATAGTTAGTGTGATGTGCATTTGACCGGACCTACCTATGTATGTATTTCGACTCGCATAATCCGAATTTGAAGTAAGTTTGGCCAATATACCTCCTAGATTTCGAGAAAACTTCAAAATACCGTTTTTTAGTTATTAAAAAAGGATGCACGTCGCCTCCCATGCATAATAAAAATTTCTTAATACATATCTCTGGAGGGATTGAAAATCTCTGGAAGTATTTTAAGGGCCTTATTCTGTATCACGAACGATAGGCAGAACGAACGATTCGTCTGCAGACGACCACCTCTCTAATTGCGATTGTAAACTCTATCGGTCGTCTTCGTCTTGCTTTTCATACATTACGTTGCAATGGTCTCGGTTGCGTTCAAACCGGCTAAAATGATGCCGCCGGACTAATTTTAGAAGCATTCCTCTGCAGACGAATCGTTCATGTTGCCTATCGTTCGTGATACAGAATAAGGCTGCAAATTTGTTATGGAGACTTATTTTATAAGTACCGTACTGACAGAAAACTTTCATTTAATGGAAAAGGGAGAGCCGGGTTCGGCCTTATAATGTAAAGCTGTCATGATGCATACATACCTCTTAAGGTATTTGCTACAGTAATGAGGAGTGGTATTTTATCAAGGCCAGGTAACTTAATTTGAGTTGGATATATTAGAACCAGCCGTGGCACCTCCAAGAAGGTTACATGCTTACGCGTCGTATCCCTGGAACCATTTTAATGTAAACTTAGAAGGGTTGATATCTTTCGTATGCCTAGCGCGCAGACGAGATTTTAAATTTAATAGTTTTAAAGGGACTAAATACCTTAACTCGCTTAAAAAATAACGAGCTATAACAAAATGGGCACAGAAATAAAATATAACATCATTAAATTATTTTTCATATTTGTATAAAAACGTGGGGTGAAACCCGCGGGTATAAGCTAGTATAAAGTATAATACTATAACTATCAGAACTTTTTTAAAAAAATCATTAGGTCCGGGACCATTGCTACTTTATATAAATCTCTTTATTTTTTAACAACTTAAGTTAGAATATGCCCCGCCAAGTTCAACATCCTTGTGTTAAAAAGGCCGAGGTGTGATCGCTGTTAGAATAAACTAGTGAACCCGCATGGGGTCAAAACGCCAACATTCAATTAAATTTTATAAACAGGTGAAACCCTATTCAAAAACCTCTAAAAATATTCTTATAATTAATCTAAACCATTTCTCAATGATGAGAGGTCTCGAATGGTGTCGGCTTTCATTTCTTCAAATTTCAAATCTCCATGTAACTTCAAAAAATAAAACCTGTGCACATCTATGTAGAATCCCAGTTCTTTTATTTGACTTCTCATTTTGGAAATTCAAAAAAAAAAAATAGATGGCAACTCTAATTAAAAATATTATCAGCCAATAGTTTTCTTAAAACTTTTTCGTTTGACACTAATATTTCGATTTTTTATTTATGTATCTTTCGTATAAGTAAAACGAATTCGACTTTTCGAACACGTGGCAACCCCTTTAAAAGTATTTTCAAACTAAAATTTTTCGCCTGGCATTGTTATACATATTTCAATTAACTGACGAATTAAGTTGAATTTAATTTTTAATTTTAATACAGTTTAGAAATAAACTATTTTCAAACCCATTTCGATTGATACCCATCTTTTGACAATCCATTTAACCTATTAAATAATTTCAGCTTAATTTTTCAAAAAAAATAAAATAAATTTTTCAAACAAAAAAAAACCATTTGACATGCATCGTTAATATTTCATATAGGTGGCAACCCTACTCAAAATATTTTCAAACTACTACCTTCTTAAACCTCTTTTGTATGACACACATATAGCGATACCTTTTCATTTACCAAATTCCTTTAAATAAAATTGAATTACTTTTTTTTAACATGTGGCAACCCTCCTATACGTAGTTAAGTTATAAAGTCTTTTCAAAACCATTTCGACTGATACCCATATTTAATAATTGATCTAACTTTTTAATTAATTTGAGCTTAATTTCTTAACAGGTGGCATCTTTTGTCGAAAAAGTTAGTCTAAGCCCTTTAATTTGGTACCTCACTTTGAAAATCGAACGAGCGGTGTGGATCTGATCGCATTGATTATTAAATTATTTGAATGCAATTTTTTTATCAGGTGGCAACTTCTTCCGAAAAAATAAAAACAGTTTGCACATGCAGAGGCCAAGCGCTTTAATTTGACACCCCATTTTTGAAAATCGAACGGTGCAGATCTTTTATGCGGAACAAAAAATGCCTTCGCGTATTATTTTGAAATTAATTTTTTAAAAGGTGGTACCTCTTTTCGAAAAAGTTAAACCCTATTGCACACCTAAAGTTCGAGCCCTTTGATTTGACACCTCACTTTTGAAAATGGAATGAACGGTGTGGATCTGATGGCATTGATTATTAAATTATTTGAATGCAATTTTTTATCAGGTGGCAACTCTTTTCGAAAAAGAAAAACCTTATTGCACATCTACAGACCAAGCGCTTTAACTTGACATCTCATTTTTGAAAGTCGGGCGAACAGTACAGATCTTTTATGCTGCACAAAAAATCCCTTCGCGTATTATATATATAGATGTTTTATAATTTAGATGTTGCGGAGTGGTAGTATGCACCTCTAACAACTCAGCCACAGCATCCGCTAGAACGAGAGTGACAAAGTAGAATAGGTCTGAAATCAAGCGTAGTAGAATTATAAAATTTTCGAAAACCGCAGTAAATGTACTTTGATCGGAGCAGAGTTCAAGCACTGAGTGCGACCAGCAGAAGCAGGCACTACCCCAAGCAAGTGTGAGCTAAAAACTATAGTGTGTTAGTGTGCCGGACTGCTGCTACCCTGTAGTGAAACCCCGAACTGGTGAATCAAATTTGTAGTTCCGTACTAGATCTTTATCGCCAAAAACGAACCAGTCCGATAGTAACTAGATCGCCACCAGTTCGAAAGCAGCGATATGTGGTACTTTTAAAACACAACTTTAGAAAATTACGAATTTAGAACTGGTTCAAAACTATAGAAAAAGGGGTGCAGAACGAACTAGATCTCATCTGGCGAATTTTGACCTAGTTCGAAACTACTGAAAAAGGGATGCAGTGGGGGGCTTGTTTACTTTAAATAGATTTTTGCTTGGCGGGTTTTTCGTTCAAATACGCTTTCAGTCTGCACGTCGCAGATGCTTTTTTATAGTTTGGTAATACAAAACTAAAATTTGTGTTAACATCTTAACATTTCGGGACCTTCTGGAATATAACCAATAACAGTCAGCACCTCTGCAAATTCAGCTACAGCCAAAGGTATGTAAACGTGTTTTCAAATACAAAATTTAATTTATATATAAACAAATTTGATTTCTGATTGAAAATACATTTCTCACAAATATTTAAAAATTGCTACCATGGTAACCCAAAAAGAAAACATCTTGTTACTTGTTTCGTTTACAACTGGTTCGGAACTATAGAAAATGGGGTGCAAAGCGAACTAAATAGATTCCATATGTTGAATTTAGGACTGGCTCTGAACTATAGAAAAGATAATGCAGCGGGGGACAATTTCCAATTCCTATGACATCGCCGTGTTAAATTCGCCAGTTGTTTGCATGTAAAAGAAATTTATCGCGAATTAGTAGTGGTTCTAAATGTACTAGAAGCGCACCAGTTCAAAACTAAAGATTTTCCCCACAGGGTAACTACCAGCGTACTTGGCGCGCTCTCGCTTCCTATATATACACGTGATGTTTACGCTCTTTCTGCTCACTCGCTCCACGATTTCATGAGAAATCGATTCTGCGATGCGAAATTTACAGTTATGTAGCGTGTACTCGCCGCATCCATGGTAAAATGAACTGAAGGTGGCGCATTCCCGAAACCGCTGCTTTGGTTTTGCCGACTTTGACATTTATGGCAATACGTAAACAAACTTTTTGTTTAGAAACAAGTGCAAACGTATTGTGTACTTTCAAGTGAAAAATCGAAGTAATTCGTGCGTTCTGAAGTAAAAAACGTTTTATTTGTAATAAAAACTTTATAAAAATGTCGTGTCGTGTGTTGAATTGCAGCAGCCGTAGAGGTAAAGCCCCCAAATGCAGTTTTTTTTTGTTTCCCCGCGACGACGCCTTGGCCAGAAAGTGGGTAGAGTTCTGCCGGCAGGAGAAGCCATACAATTTAGACACCAGCGTAATATGCATGGAGCACTTTACGGATCGGCACCTGCAATACAATAATAATACAATTAATAACACCTACTAGAGCGCCAGTTACTGTCGAAATTCGACAGTTTTTCTAGTTTTAGAAGCCTTGGAGAGGATTTCTAACTTAACACGCAGCAAAACTTATACGGTACAAATTAACTATGTAACCGGAAAATCTTCTGCTAAAACTTAACTAAACTTTTTTTTATCTGAGAAGGTCTTTGGAGGACTTCGGCAGGACTTGGAATTGACCCGATACATTCAAGTTTATCGATAAATTTCAATGATTTGATACATATCGATAGTTCGATGAATTTCAAGAACACTAAAATTCGATAACTCAACAAAATTCGTTAACTCGACCACTTTCGATAACTGTGAAATTCGATGGCTCGATAAATTTAGATAACTCAAAAATCTAAAAACTTTGGATACCTTTATAAATTTTTACTTTTGACATCGCCACATTTTTCGAAAACTATCTAAACAGTTTGATAACTCGTTACACTCTGTTAAGACGATTAAATGCGATAAGCAGTGATATGTATTTCCGTTTTCGCCTTTATCTCAATTTTCGTCTTTATCTTCACTTTTACCTTTTTTTGTCTTCATCGTTATCACTTGTTTCTTCTTCATATTTATCTTTATTTCAAAGTTTAATTTCAAATATGAAGTAAAACAAAATGCGAAACGCTTGAATTGAACAGGTTGCAAAAACAACCATTAACAAATATGGAAATTTTTATACGACGATTTTCAACCAATTTCAGCACTATAAAAACTCTCCTCAACTACAGAAAATTACTTTCCAACGGTGTTTCTGGTTTCGAAATCGGTAACTTTACCTTGGTCTTCATCTTTGCTTTTATCTTTCACATCTTTGCTTATATCCTTTTCTTTTTCTATTCACGTAGATGAGATGAGGTGCTATGACGTGATAAGATGTGACGTGATTTTATGTGATATGATAGGATGTCATGTCATGTGTTGTCATATCCTCTGATGTCATGTCATATGATGTCATATCATGTGAGGTCAAGTCATGTGATGTCATGCCATATATGTGATGTCGTATCATATGATGTCATATCACGTGATATCGTGTGATGTGATATCATATTACGTGATGCAATATCATGTGATGTCTCTTCATATCATGTGATAAAATGTGATGTGATGTCATATCATGTGATGCCACGTCATGTAATGCCATGTCATGTCATACGATGTCATATCATGTGATGTCAAGTCATGTGATGTCATGCCATATAATGTGATGTCATATCATATAATGTCATATCACGTGATATCGTGTGATGTGATATCATATTACGTGATGCAATATCATGTGATGTCTCTTCATATCATGTGATAAAATGTGATGTGATGTCATGTAATGTGATCACATTCCATGTTCCGATTAGTGTATCGATAACCCTGTTGATAACTGTGTTGATAAAAATACCGATAACAATATCCATACACATATAGAAAAATACAACGATTGTAAAATCGATTAATTCAGCGATAAATATAACAGTCATCAGTATCGATTATTATACATATCGTTAACAATATAAATGACTAAATCGATAACAAAATCAATTATTTAATCGATTATTATACCGATAACAATATCCATTATTGTACCGATAACAATATCGATTATTATATTGATTATTATATCGATTACAATAGCGGTTATTTAATTTATAACAGTATCGATAACAATATCGATTATTTTATCGATAGCAATATCGATTATTATATCGATTAGAATATCGAGTTTTATATCTTCATATTTATCTTTATTTTTGCATATTCCTCTTCACCTTTACCTTAAAGTGTTTAAATTTACTTTGATCTTCGTTTTTGCCTGTACCTCTAGGCATCTTTGTTTTTGTTTTTATTCTCAAACCGCTAAACCGCTGAGAACCATTTCCATGTGCATTATTCCCCTTGAATTTGACAATTTACTCCCAACCAACCAACTGCCGCTAAAGAAGTTTCACTCCATAAATTCAAGAAATGTTCTTATTACCCTTTCAATTACCCTAATTCTTATTTATCTGTTATTGTCTCCATTTTCGTCTTTATCTTCACTTCTGCCTTCTTTTTTTTGAGTTCATCGTTATCATTTATTTCTTCATCTTCATATTTATCTTTATTTCAAAGCTTAATTTCAAATGTGTAGTGAAACAACAGGCGAAACATGTCAAATTGAACATGTTGCAGCAACATCAATACACAATTCGAAAATGTTTAAACGACGGTTTTGGCCCTAATTTTCAACTAATTGTGAAACAATAAAAACTCTGCTCATCTACGGAAAAATGCCTTTCCAACGGTGTTCTTGGTTTTGAAATCGGTTCGGTAGNAACGACGGTTTTGGCCCTAATTTTCAACTAATTGTGAAACAATAAAAACTCTGCTCATCTACGGAAAAATGCCTTTCCAACGGTTTTCTTGGTTTTGAAATCGGTTCGGTAGAATCGCCAAACGAACGGAGACAAAATTTATGTTAGCGTATTAATATATAGATTCTTTTGAACACATTTCAAGAGTGGTTGTATATTTTTTTAACGTACTGCTTAATTTGCTATATTCAAAGATGGCTTGAGAAATTGGTGAATCGAGAAGAAAACACGTTTTCTCACTGCAAATTCACAACTGTCAACTCATTGTTCTTCGCCATATTCTTTGTTTACCCGTTGCCACAAATGTCATTCTGCGGGAATGCGCAATCTTGTATTCTATCGTTCTTGCGCCGCATCGGCATCGCCGATTATTAACAAGATCTATACATAGAAGGTCGTGCAATGCGCGGAATAAAAATTGCCTCTTTCTGGGCATATGGTCCCAGGCGGATTTTTTGCTTTCACGCCTTCATGTCGAAAAATCCACAAAACCTGATTTTTCACAGCGGCCAATTTTTGCGAAATTTTCACTTTAACTCGATATATCTTGGTCGATTATGTATCGATCGAAGTTAAAATATCCGCCATTTTGTTTTTAATAAATATTAAGAAGTGTAGTTAGACTCATCTTCTTTAGAATAGTATCTAGTTTATTGTGTACAATTTCAAATCAATCAATGCATAAACGTCTGAGATATAGCAAAAATTGGTCGCTGTTAAAAATCAGGTATGGTGGCATAGAGTAAAAACTTACAAGAAAGCATGTGCATGTATAGAATTGACAACAACAACCACGCTGTCAAGTTTAGCGGCAAATCAGCTGCACTTGATAGCAGTAGTTTGAATAAGGAAAATAAATTAGCAACACGAGTTTACGGGGTGTGCATTAGGCTGGGTCGATTTTGTATGGGGGAAAATAAAAGGCATTTGACCGTATTGTAATAGTAATATTAAGATGTCTTAGGTCTATGCCAATTGCTATTGGCCACGAAAGATTAATTTAAAACTTATCTTAAGCCCGCGCAATTGAATCAAAGTGTATGTAGTTTTAAAATTAAACTTTGGCTTGTTATATCTATGGAATGCGTTAATTGTTATAAACTGGACGATAAATTAAGGGTTATTTAATTTAGTACCTCACGTTCATTTATCATTTTTCAATAAGTCTACAAGTTTTTAGGTTATTAAGATAAAACTTACAAAAACTATAATTTTCCCTCATGAATTTTCAATTCTTCATTACTTCAGCAACCTAGTGAAAAATACAAAAAAGTGAGACTAGATTTATATCATACTTTTTAATGTTTTCGGATATTTATATAATATTAAAATGACCATGGACTTGGCCACGCCGATTTGGTCAGTTTTCAAGATCGTGGTGAATGAAGTCAAACATGTATTGTCAAAGATTAGGAATCGTTTGATAAGTTAATTAGGGCGATAAACGCCCATTTTAACTCCATTTATGCAGTCTTGAAAATTGGTGCGGAATGTTTTCATTAGTCACCGAAGAAGCACATTTTTCGCGGTTTATAATGAATGAAAGTAGGGGACGTGCAATAAGTGTTTAGATATACATAAATATTTTANAGGGCGATAAACGCCCATTTTAACTCCATTTATGCAGTCTTGAAAATTGGTGCGGAATGTTTTCATTAGTCACCGAAGAAGCACATTTTTCGCGGTTTATAATGAATGAAAGTAGGGGACGTGCAATAAGTGTTTAGATATACATAAATATTTTAGTTATTTCCATTATGTGAGAGAGTGACTGTAGGTAAATGCAATAGTTTTTAACATATCCTGGGAAATCCTCTTGACGACTCTCCAAATGGACGATATTGCTTTGCATTCAGCTTGAACGAAAAAAGTCACTCGCTGGCGAAATTTTCTGTAATCCGGTTCTTTCATTTAAAAGTTATTAATACAAGCAAGTCTAAGTTCGGGCGGAGCCGAACATTAAATACGTGTGTATAAATTTTGAGTAAATTAGCGTTCTTAAATTTCGAAATATTGAAGTTTCAAGCATTTCTGAAATTTGCCGTTATATGAAAAGTGGTCGTAATTTGAATCTGATTCCAATAATTTTCAACGTCTTGCTTCTATGTGGCAAGCACAATAATCGTACCGAGCTTGGTACAAATTGGTAGAACGGTTACCGAGATACATATATGTGATCATAAGTAGGCGGTGCCACGCCCATTTTCCAAAATTTGATCATAAACGTATTTCTTGGTAAAGAATTGTTGCAAGCATCAATTTTGAGTAAATTAGTTTTAATATTTATTGATTTATCGAAGATTTCGTATTTCTCCAAATTACCGTTATATGGGAGGTAGGCGTGGTTATTGTCCGATTTTAAAAATTTTCGGCCATTTGGTATGCTGTAGCAAGACTAACAACTGTGCCAAGTTTGGAAGAAGATTGGTGCAGCGGTTACCAAGATATACACATGTATCCATAAGTGGGCGTGGCTACGCCCATTTTCCAAAAATGTAAAATATTCTTATTTCTCGTCTAAAAATTATTGCAAAAATCAATTTTGAGTGAATAATCTTCCGTAGTTACTAAAATATCGCAGTTTTCATATTTCTGAAAATTACCGTTATATGGGAGGTAGGCGTGGTTAACGTCCGATTTTGCCCATTTTCAATACCATCCGTCCTACGCCCGAAAGAAGTGCACATACCAAGTTTCGTTATCATATCTCAATTTTTACTCGAGTTATCGTATGCACAGACGGACGGACGGACGGACAGACAGTCACCGCTTAATCGATTTCTCTTTTCATTCTGATCATTTATGTATACATTTGTCTATATCTATCTCGATTCGTTTTGCCNGAGATCCACCTAAGTTTTTATACCAGAGCGCACTTGTGCACAAGGGTATATTAATTTTGTTCACATAAGGGTTGTTTGTAACAGCCAAAACGAATCGAGATAGATATAGACAAATGTATACATAAATGCTCAGAATGAATAGAGAAATCGATTAAGCCATGTCTGTCTGTCCGTCCGTTTGTCCGTCCGTCCGTGTACACGACAACTCGAGCAAAATTGAGACATCTTAACGAAATTTGGTATGTAGGTTTTCGTTAATCCAAGGTAGGTTGGTATTGAAAATGGGCNGGTTACATGTGTATATCTTTGTAACCGCTGCACCAATTTATTCCACACTTGGGCACAGTTGTTGGCCTTGGTACAGCATACTAAATGGCCGAAAATTTAAAAAATCGCACAATAACCACGCCCACATGCCATATAACGGTAATTTAGAGAAATACAAAATCTTCGATAAATCAGTAAATATTAAATCTTATTTATTCAAAATTGATGCTTGCAACAATTCTTTACCAAGAAATACGTTTATGGTAAAATTTTGGAACCGCCCAAACTCGGTATGGTTATTGTGCTTGCCACATAAAAGAAAAACGTTGAAAATGATTGAAATCGGACTAAAATTACGGCCGCTTTTCATATAACGGTAAATTTCAGAAATGCTTGAAACTGCAATATTTCGAAGTCTAAGGACGCTAATTTACTCAAAATTGATACACCCCGGCTTACCATCTGGCGGAAGGTTTCGGAAAGGTGAAAAAACATATATTTAAAACTTGCGCCGGGTATTTAATGTTCGGCTCCGCCCGAACTTAGACTTTCTTACTTGCTCGATCTAACTTTGGTAAATATTACTCGATCGGTACGTAATAATTACCAAATTGAAGGCGAGACTGACTGTTACTGATTTAAGATAATAATATGATGAAAATCTTTCAGATTATAAACAAATTATTTTAAAATAAAAAAAAATGTTGAACAATTTTTTTTTGTCATTTTCCTCTTTTTGCAAGTTTTATATTGTATACATAAACATAAGTAAACTAATCAGTGTTTCTAGAAGTTGTGCCTGTTAAGTGTTTCCATACTCACTCGCATACGCAAAATTTTTCCACGATGATGTAAAATAATGGCTTTTCTATTAGAGCGATAAATGCTATTTGACTTTATCTTTTGTGTTAACAGATTCATTATCTAATAATATGCACCAAACCTTTTTGCTGAACCCAGAATTTTTAACAAGAATTGGTCTTATTCTACTAGTGTGCTGTGGGTCACTTGGCGGTCGATGCGCGGGCTCTTATAATTAAAATAAAATATTTATATTTTGCAAGCTTGTTGTTGATTTCATGATACAATATATTTTCACTGTTACCAAGGGATTTGAGAAAAATTATATTTTCGACCCCCCTAGTGTGTGTGGTTAACGCTTCTGACTTGCACATCGATGACGCGGGTTTGCTGAAGCCTAGAAAAAAGAAGTCTGATGATGAGATGAGGTGATCTCCGAAATAGCCGCTATAACTTTTACCGCTGATACTACGTTTCCACGATTCGTAAGAATTACCTCATTTGTAGATAATTCAGATCGAATTACCATGCGAATGACGAACGAATCGGTGCCTTCTCTGATATTTATCGGAAATATATCGAAGTTTTTACCGGCCTGGTCGCATTTGCTGGCACTTTTTCTAGTTGCTGGAAAGTTAATTAATAAAATATGCTCTATATAAATTTAAATCTGATGAATTTATTTTTTGCTCCATCTTCGATATTAGAAAGATAATAATAAATAGCGAAGAAGAACAAGAAGTGGAGCTGCCAATCAAATTACTCATATGTGTCGTGGAAACAGGGTAATTAACGAGTTACTTAGCGAATTACTTAGAGAGCGAATTACAATGCGTGGAAACATCGTATTAGACTTTGTTGCTTTTTCCATTTTTCCTAACAAAATAATCGTGGTACAAAGCTCATTAAAGATATTAAAATTAAATATTAATAAGCCACAATAGGAAGAGCCTGCCTGAAACTATACAAGAAAGCAAATGCATGCATAGAATTGAAAATAACAACCACGCTGCCAAGTTTAAATAGCGGCAAATCAGCTGCACTTGATAGTAGTTGGTTGATTAAGGAAAATGAATCAGCAACAAGAGTTAACGGGCTGTACATAGCTCAGTGGTTAACGCTTCTGACTTCGAACATAGAATTCGCTGGTTCGATCCCTGCTGCTTGCTGCTATAACTTCTACCGCTTAGACTTTGTTGCTTTTTCCATTTTTCCTAATAAAATAATCGTGGTACACAGCTCATTAAAAATATTAAAATTAGATGTTAGTAAGCCACAATAACTTTGACAAAAACAAAAATATTTGAGCAATTTGATTTATGATTAATCAACATTATGAGTAAAATGAGTAATCAATATTTCAAAGTACTCTTTACATATAAACCAAGGCATAACAAGGTATAAGTGATTTCGACATTTCTCTCTTTTGAACTGCGACTGAAATGTCAACTCTTAACCCTATACTATTCAAAATTTTTGTTTAATAAAAATTTTCAATTGTGAGCTCTGCAACTGATTTTAAATACATAATAAAATTAAAAGGAATTGCGAGCGGTGCGTTGTGTTTTCCAAGAGCCTGGACAACAAACTTGTGCGTTATTTTAAACCTTCGAATTGTCAAGTGAAGCGACAACGGTGGGCAAATTGCTGCGATGTTTCATTATGAGACTCTTCATGTGTGGTCGTGACTTTATTTGTTGCCTATCGCAGCCGAGTATATCTAAGTAGACGCGTTTGGTCCCAGGTGCAGGATTTATCATACCGAATATGAAAAGAAAATCTCCCTTTCATATACATACGTGGATAGGCCATATTTCAAATGGTGGTCTGATAAAACCTAAACCAGTATTCCGTGTTGACATAAAGAAACTGAAAGTAATTTTTAATAAATTTATAGAAAGGAAATTTCGAATAGCAAAAATTTAATAGCTAAATTATTGAAGTTAAGTTCTGATGTAAATTTAGAAGAATCAAACTTTTTTTAATGTCTAATATACTTTAGAATTAAGTATTTGAATAAAAAAATAAATGCTCAAAAACATTGGGATAGTAAAAACAAGAAAATTGTCAAAACGGTTTTATAAATGAGTGTGTCTCATTTAGTGTGTAATTTTGTGTAAGTATGCATTTCCACATTTACATTAAATCAAAAATGCAATAAATAAAATGAAGCTGATTCTAATGAGATAATTAAATGCATAACAAAGGGTTAATTACTTTGTTTACATTTTTTGACATTACAGTCAGCCATGAGAGAGCTCGACTGAATTGTCACTTCTACCTTGTTGAATAGGCCTTGAAATAAACTAGTTGAAGTTCATTGATACATCGAAAACAACATTTCTGTTTTCTGTAAATTATCACAATTTTAAATTTATTAACTCCGAGAAGGCGGAGGTACAGTGGGAACACGTCTTGTCGGTTCGGTAATCGCAAAATTGTGTTTTGTTTTAAGTTATTTTGTAGTTCATGTGTGTGTGTATGCGTAAGTACAATTCATATGTATATGTGTGTGTGTAGGTGTATTATGTGTACGTGGGGGGAACGGGCCGTGGTGAGTGGGCGCTTAGGTAGGGTTGCTGCTGCTCCACGGAGCCATTCACCATAGACAAATAGGGGGGAACAGCTGAACTCATTCAGCCATCCCGCCCCCCCTAGGCGAGTCTTCAGCCTAGTAGTTGCTGGAGTTGCTGCAGGGTCTCCACTACGTTGCTTAGTCCGGTTGCCCGACGGGGGCGTTGCGTGGGCTGGTGTCGGCGACGGGTCCCAGCTGGAGCGCGATAGCGAGCCCCGGGGTGGTTAAAAGTGCGGTGGCCGTGTTGTGTTGGTGGTCGCCGCGATCGTGCTATATTGCCCTGCGGTCTTCGTCGCCCATTGCAACTGGTGTCTCGGGCATGATTCGTTCGGGGGTGCGATGCAACAGCGTGTGGTGCGGTCTGTCGCACAGTTGGCACATGATGGGGGAGTCGCACTCCCTCGTGGCGTGCGACAGCGCCAAGCAGTTCAGGAAGTACCCATGAGCTTGCGCGACTTGCTGGCGCTGCAGCGGCTGCATACTCCTAAAAATGGAGCATAGGCGGAGTTTGTGTGGGCGACGACACAGTGGGCATCGTACGCCATGTACGGCTGCTGGGCTCCTTTGTGGAGGTTCGGCACGTAGTGATGCCATCGGGGCGGCGGCGGGTCGTTGCGTGGGGTTTCGAGGCGCTGCGGCCGGAGCTGCTGCGGTACGTGGCACGGTAGAGCGAGGAGCTGCTACTGGCGGTGCTGCCGAGCGGGGCACGGTGATTGCCGAACGGATAGTTGGCGTTGGTGCGGCTTCAAGCATTTCCACGTCCATATTTTCCTACATTAGGGGAGAACGGACTTTAGTATAGCATACATCAGTTATGAGCGTGATTGCTAGGTGTAAGCCACTTGGTGTGAGTTCGAGGGTACGGATTTAGGCACTTTTTATATTATCGGGTTTTGTTACGGCTTCGTTGCGTTTATTGCGGTTTGACGATTTTAGCTATCGGTATTCGCGCCATCGGTAGGGGAGGCGGTTGGAAGGAAACATAGCTTGACGAGCGGTCGAGTTAGTATGCCGATTTGTGTACGGAGATCAGCTACGCGGACATGACCGTCGGAGCCATGATATAATTTCTCTACGCGGCCGAGCCGCCATTCCGTAAGGGAAGACATTCGTCATGAATTAGGACACAGTCTCCAAATTTGGCGCTTCTTGAGTGTTTTTCCATCGGTATCTTTTATGGAGGTCTTTTAGANAGCTGGAGCGCGATAGCGAGCCCCGGGGTGGTTAAAAGTGCGGTGGCCGTGTTGTGTTGGTGGTCGCCGCGATCGTGCTATATTGCCCTGCGGTCTTCGTCGCCCATTGCTGCGGGCAACTGGTGTCTCGGGCATGATTCGTGCGGGGATGCGATGCAACAGCGTGTGGTGCGGTCTGTCGCACAGTTGGCACATGATGGGGGAGTCGCACTCCCTCGTGGCGTGCGACAGCGCCAAGCAGTTCAGGCAGTACCCATGAGCTTGCGCGACTTGCTGGCGCTGCGGCGGCTGCATACTCCTAAAAATGGAGCATAGGCGGNGTTGCTGCTGCTCCACGGAGCCATTCACCATAGACAATAGGGGGGAACAGCTAAACTCATTTAGCCATCCCGGCCCCCCTAGGCGAGTCTTCAGCCTAGTAGCTGCTGGAGTTGCTGCAGGGTCTCCACGACGTTGCTTAGTCCGGTTGCCCGACGGGGGCGTTGCGTGGGCTGGTGTCGGCGACGGGTCCCTGCTGGAGCGCGATAGCGAGCCCCGGGGTGGTTAAAAGTGCGGTGGCCCTGTTGTGCTGGTGGTCGCCGCGATCGTGCTATATTGCCCTGCGGTCTTCGTCGCCCATTGCTGCGGGCAACTGGTGTCTCGGGCATGATTCGTTCGGGGGTGCGATGCAACAGCGTGTGGTGCGGTCTGTCGCACAGTTGGCACATGATGGGGGAGTCGCACTCCCTCGTGGCGTGCGACAGCGCCAAGCAGTTCAGGCAGTACCCATGAGCTTGCGCGACTTGCTGGCGCTGCGGCGGCTGCATACTCCTAAAAATGGAGCATAGGCGGAGTTTGTGTGGGCGACGACACAGTGGGCATCGTACGCCATGTACGGCTGCTGGGCTCCTTTGTGGAGGTTCGGCACGTAGTGATGCCATCGGGGCGGCGGCGGGTCGTTGCGTGGGGTTTCGAGGCGCTGCGGCCGGAGCTGCTGCGGTACGTGGCACGGTAGAGCGAGGAGCTGCTACTGGCGGTGCTGCCGAGCGGGGCACGGTGATTGCCGAACGGATAGTTGGCGTTGGTGCGGCTTCAAGCATTTCCACGTCCATATTTTCCTACATTAGGGGAGAACGGACTTTAGTATAGCATACATCAGTTATGAGCGTGATTGCTAGGTGTAAGCCACTTGGTGTGAGTTAGAGGGTACGGATTTAGGCACTTTTTATGTTATCGGGTTTTGTTACGGCTTCGTTGCGTTTATTGCGGTTTGACGATTTTAGCTATCGGTATTCGCGCCATCGGTAGGGGAGGCGGTTGGAAGGAAACATAGCTTGACGAGCGGTCGAGTTAGTATGCCGCTTTGTGTACGGAGATCAGCTACGCGGACATGACCGTCGGAGCCATGATATACTTTCTCTATGCGGCCGAGCCGCCATTCCGTAGGGGGAAGACATTCGTCATGAATTAGGACACAGTCTCCAATCTTTGGCGCTTCTTGAGTGTTTTTCCATCGGTATCTTTTATGGAGGTCTTTTAGATATTCCTCCTTCCATCGACGGCTAAATTCGTGATGGAGAACTTTAATTCTTTCCCATCGATTTGTGAGTGATAGGGATTGCGTTTCTGGCTCGGGTATGGCCAGAAGTGGAGCTCCTCTGAGAAAATGCCCAGGGGTGAGGGCTGTGAACTCGGAGGGATCTTGCGAGAGGGTATTGAGAGGCCGTGAGTTGAGAACGGCTTCAATTCGAGCTAATAGAGTGGTGAACTCTTCATAAGTAAATTTGTAATTACCAGCGATCTTCTTGAAATGCGCTTTAAAGCTTTTTACGGCGGATTCCCAGAGTCCCCCCATGTGTGGAGCGCTAGGGGGAATAAATTGCCAATTAATTCCTTGGGGTGCATATTTCTTTATGATTTCAGGCGAGACTTCCTTAATAAATTGGATAAATTGCCTTTCCGTGGCCCTTTGGGCTCCGACGAATGTTTTGCCATTGTCGCTCATTATTTTTGAGGGAAATCCACGCCTTCCGACAAAGCGGGCNTGAGCTAATAAAGTGGTGAACTCTTCATAAGTAAATTTGTAGTTACCAGCGATCTTCTTGAAATGAGCTTTAAAGCTTTTTACGGCGGATTCCCAGAGTCCCCCCATGTGTGGAGCGCTACGGGGAATAAATTGCCAATTAATTCCTTGGGGTGCATATTTATTTATGATTTCAGGCGAGACTTCCTTAATAAATTGGATAAATTGCCTTTCCGTGGCCCTTTGGGCTCCGACGAATGTTTTGCCATTGTCGCTCATTATTTTTGAGGGAAATCCACGCCTTCCGACAAAGCGGGCAAATGCCGCGAGAAAAGCTACAGTTGTCAGATCTGAACATAACTCAAGGTGTACCGCTTTTGTCGAAAAACATACAAAAACGGCCACATAGCCCTTCGTAAAGGTGGAAGACCTTAACATAGAGGCCTTTATCTGGAAAGGCCCCGCNGAAACATACAAAAAACGGCCACATAGCCCTTCGTAAAGGTGGAAGACCTTAACATAGAGGCCTTTATCTGGAAAGGCCCCGCAAAGTCAACACCCGTGATGGTAAAGGGCAAAGAGAAATTGCAGCGTTCAGGTGGTAGAGCTGCCATGATCTGCGTGCGCATTTTCTGCTTATGTAGAGTGCAGACTTTACACAGGAAAATACATTTCTTTATCTGAGGCTTTAGTCGTGGGATATAAAGCTCTTGTCGTATCATTTGCTGCATGAGCCGAAGTTCGGCATGTAGCATCAATAAGTGCAAATAATTTATGTACAGTGTGGNGGAGAAGTTGCAGCGTTCAGGTGGTAGAGCTGCCATGATCTGCGTGCGCATTTTCTGCTTATGTAGAGTGCAGACTTTACACAGGAAAATACATTTCTTTATCTGAGGCTTTAGTCGTGGGATATAAAGCTCTTGTCGTATCATTTGCTGCATGAGCCGAAGTTCGGCATGTAGCATCAATAAGTGCAAATAATTTATGTACAGTGTGGCGAATGGGGATTTTTCGGGTATTATTATTGGGNGATATAAAGCTCTTGTCGTATCATTTGCTGCATGAGCCGAAGTTCGGCATGTAGCATCAATAAGTGCAAATAATTTATGTACAGTGTTGCAAATGGGAATTTTTCGGGTATTATTATTGGGTGCCGCTCGTTTAACTCAAACTGGAGATTGCCAGACGTCCATTGGCGCGTAGCAGTCCCTTCGAGTCTAGGAAGGGATTAAGAGCTAAGAGTGGGCTCTTTTTATCTATTGGCTTTGATACCATCAAAAGTGCTATTTCCCGGTCATAATAGCGGGTCTGAGTAGACATAATCAGAGTCATTTTAGCCCGTTGCAGATCTTGGTGTGTTAGTGCATGATGCGGGGGGTTAGGCGCTCCTTTTACTTTATTTTTGAGGCGAGTTATGAACTGAAACATATAAGCTATTACTCTGAGGGCTCGGGGGAACGATGAAAATCGCTCCAGGATGTCAGTGTCATCCAATACGGCATGAAAGCTTTCAATTTTTCGACTTTCGGGGGGTATTACGTTGCGTATCGGAGATTGTGGCCAGAATTCTTGTGATTCTGTTAGCCAGCTGGGACCGTTCCACCAGAATGAGGTGGTGGCGAGGTGCAGGGGTTTGCAACCTCTTGTGCCAAGATCGGCTGGGTTGTCAGCACTGGCTACATGTCGCCAAGTTGCTGGCCCAACTAAGTCAATTATTTGGGCTGTGCGGTTTGACACATATGTCTTCCACATATGGGGTGGTTTTTCTAACCAAGCTAAAACTATTCCAGAGTCAGTCCATAGATGTAATTTGCGATTGTTCAGGCTTAAGTGGGTTTGAACGGTGGAGGCTAGTTTTGCAAGGAGGAGCGCCCCGCATAGCTCAAGNATCGCAAAGTTGCTGGCCCAACTAAGTCAATTATTTTGGCTGTGCGGTTTGACACATATGTCTTCCACGGTGGTTTTTCTAACCAAGCTAAAACTATTTCAGAGTCAGTCCATAGATGTAATTTGCGATTGTTCAAGCTTAAGTGGGTCTGAACGGTGGAGACTAGTTTTGCAAGGAGGAGCGCCCCGCATAGCTCAAGTCGTGGTAGGCTTACGGTCTTTAGCGGAGCCACTTTGCCTTTTGCGACTAGCAAGTGGCTTGTTGTTTTGCTATCTTGTTGTGTGCGCACGTATATAGTAGCGCAGTATGCCTTTTCAGAGGCGTCGCAGAAGCCGTGAAGTTCGACTTGATGTTCGGGAGAGTAGTTTACCCATCGAGGGATTTGTATTTCCGAAATAGTGTTCAGATTGTTGGCAAATTGGGACCATTTTATCAAGCGTAGTGGTTTAACTTGTTCGTCCCAATCTGTTCCGTCTAGCCACAATTCTTGAATGAGTATCTTTGCTTGGATCATAATTGGTGCAAGCCATCCTGCGGGGTCAAAAAGTTTTGCCACAGACGACAGGATTTGCCTTTTGGTTTTTGCGGATATTGCAGATATTGACTCAAGAGTGTATGAGAATTGATCTGATATCGCATTCCATCGTATTCCCAGAGTTTTGGTGGTACTTTCTTTTTCAAAGATGAGGAAGTTTGTGTCTAATATGTGATCTTTATTTATATTTTTTAATATTTCGGGGTGGTTGGCCGTTATCTTTTTTANTTTATATTCTTTAATATTTCGGGTTGGTTGGCCGTTATCTTCTTCAAGGGGAACCCTCCGCAGTTGAGGGCTTGGATCATTTGAGATAGTGATTCACATGCTTGGGGTAAGCTGTGGCTTCCCGACAGGATATCGTCCACATAAGTTTGTGTTTTTAACACCGGGGTTGCTAGAGGCAATTTTTCTTTTATATCGTTTGCCAATTCGTGAAGTGTTCGAATGGCAAGAAAGGGGGCGCAATTTACGCCAAATGTCACCGTTTTTAATTTGTAGTCGCGTATTGGACTACTAGGTGAATTGCGAAATATAATGCGCTGAAAATCTTGGTCGTTTTTATGCACAAGGATTTGTCTGTACATTTTTTCGACATCCCCATTGAAAACGTATTTAAACATGCGCCAATTTAGTATTAGGAGCATTAAATCAGGTTGTAGTGTGGGTCCCGTATATAATACGTCATTTAATGAATTGCCTGAGCTTGTGCATTTCGAGACATTGAATACAACTTTTACTTTTGTTGTAAGTTTTTCTGGCTTTATTACTGCATGGTGTGGGAGGTAAAATGAAGTATATTTACCTTTTGTAATTTTTTCATATGACTCGACTACTTCCATATGATTTAATTGGAGGTATTCCTCGAGTACATTGTCATACGAGGTCTTTAGCTCGCCTTTTTTAAGCAGGTTTTTTTCCATACTTAAAAATTGCTGAAGTGCTGAGGTTCGAGAGTGGCCTAAGGTGAGTGTGTCGGGAAATTGTGGCTTGAATGGTAGCCGTACGACGTAGCGGCCGTTTTTTGATCTTGTAGTTGTGGCTTTATAATAGTCTTCACAATACTTATCTTCTGGGGTAATGACTTGCATGGGGGGGAGTTCTTCTAACTCCCAAAATCTTCTTAATTGAGAATTGAGGTGTTCGTTTGAAATATCTTCAACTTGTGTTGTGAATACCGATATTTTTTCTTTTATTTGGCCGCTCAATATCCATCCAAAGATGGTATTTTGGGCTAACAGGGTANATTTTGGGCTAACTGGGTATTTGAAAGTTTCTCAATGCCTTCTAGCATTATTTGGGGGTTTAGGTCGCTGCCTAATAAGATATCAACTTGCGCGGGGGTGTGGCAGTTGGGATCCGCTAATTTTAGGTGGGCAAATTTTTGGCGATCTTTGCCATTTACTTTATAGCTTGGAAGCATATTTGTAAGTTGCGGCAGAACTATGGCGTGTGCCTCTATTCTTACATCCGCATTGGGGGAAATTAGGGTTAATGAGCAGATTTTATTAGAGTTTTGTATTACTCTTCCACCCATTCCCGAAATTTCAAAGTTTGAGTTTGTGGTTGGGAGTTTTAGCCGGTTTTGTACTTTTGATGAGATAAACGATCTTTGTGAGCCTTGATCGATTAGAGCTCTAAGCTTGAATAATTCTCCTCGATGTTCAATCGAGACAATCGCGGTTGGCAGTAAAATTTTGCTTTCATTTTCGGAATGAAGCGCTTGTATATTTGCTGTTTTTGAACAGCATGGTTTCTCGGTTTCGTTTTCGAGATTTTCGGGGTGTTCGGGTCTAGCTGTTGCAACTAGCCCTGTGGCTCTTTGCGTGTTAGAGCTATTTTGGGGTGTAAAATTATTAATGTGGAGCATCGAGTGATGCCTCTTTTGGCAGTATACACAATTGAATTTACTTTCACAGTCTTTTTGGATGTGAGAATGTGAGAAGCAATTTGTGCAAAGTCTATTATTTCTAACGACATTATATCGTTCGGTTGTTGTAAGTTTTTTAAACTTCTCGCAAGATCTTAATGAGTGACCTCCTTTACAAAATTCGCATGACATACGTTTGTTCTGTTCTGAGATGAACGATTGAGTTCTGTTGAAGCTTCGATTATGTAAATTATTGTTACTGGCTTGGGGTCTATTGTAGCTTCTATTGAGGTCGAGCTGTGTATTTTTCGGCTTTGATATTTTTTTATCTACCCTTTCTGCGATTTCGAATTGGGTAGTGAGGAAGTCTTTCATTTGTTGCCACGTTGGGCATTTTTTTCGGGATGAGAGCGATTGCTCCCATAAGAGTAACGATTTTTCTGGTAAAGTTGCAGCGCATACGTTTACCAGAATAGGGTCCCAACTATCAGTGGGAATGTTTTGTGTCGCGAGAACCGACAAACAGTTTGAAATAGTGGACTGTAATTTCATGAATTCTTCGCTTGTGGAAACAAGTGAATTT
>NW_016158963.1:58969-102531 GCF_001687245.7 Rhagoletis zephyria | reverse complement strand
CCTGGTTGAATTGAGCGCCTAGGCATGCCGCCAATCTCTAACTTAGCCTTCACTTGAGAAACAAAACATGCTGGAGAAGGATATAGTATGTTTATTGTAAGGAAAAAATTTTGTTTATTAACTTGTGAAAAGTTTATTCTGAACGGCTTTTCCAAAGTTTTAAGCTTGAGTCGTCAGTTTTTCCAAGGTTAGAAGTTCAGTGAAGTGAAAAATGTATTCACCTGAGGATCATAGCACCGCGCGACAGTTTATTTTACACACAATAACATAAATTTATTCACCAAACAGTCTTTCTTTCTGACGTCAGGATTTTTTTAATGTACTTTGAAATTTGAAGGATATGATTAATCCACAAAACTATTTAAAAAATTCAGTGTAATATAGAATAATAAGATAAGTATCAAATAAAAGAAATGTCGAAGGTTTTGAAAATGTTATTTTCATTCATTTTTTTTTAATCTAAAGTAAACAAAGGTAGAAGAACAGAAGTTACCTATCTATCGCTAACATATTTATGTGTATTTTTATATTTTTTCAAAAATAAGTAATGGAAATTTTCAAGGATATTCGAGGATAAAGTTTAAAGAGGACATTTTTAATACCTACTCGTCCTTTTGCATTAAAAAATCTATATATTTTTTCAATTCTAAAGAACTTTCTCTTTTATTTGATGCCTATATTTTTATTCTATATGTCACTGAATTTTTTTAAATATTTTTTTTGTGTTAATTATTTATTAATATTAAATAAAGTTGCTTAGGTATTGTTACCGGTTACCTCTAGGTAGTCGTGGTCCAATTGTGAAAACATGCATACCTAAGTGTTCTTCTCGGCGAGTAGGTTGATATCTCGGTTAGAACATGAAAGGGGTAGCCACCTGTTAAAAAATTAAATTTAATTATGTTAAAAAATTTAACACAATAAGCGCATCAGTCGAAATAGATTTGAAAAGAGGGTTGCCACCTGTTTCAAAAATTAAATTCTACTAGAATTAAGGGAATTACTCATCTGAAATGTGTATCACAATTCTGGTGTCAGATGAAAGAGGCTTAAAAAGGTTGTAGTTTAAAAATTATTTTAAGGGGCCTGCCACTTGTGTGAAAAGTAGAGTTAAATTAAATTATATACAAGTCACATAGAATATCAAAATATGGGTTTAAAACGAAAGAGTGTTTAGAAATCTTTGGCTTCAAATTTTAAAATATTTGTGAGGTGTTTTAAGAGTGCTGCCACCTGTTTAAAAAGTCAAATTCTACTAATTAAGGGAATTATTCCTTTGAAAATTGTATCATAATACGGATGTCAGACGTAAGAGGCTTCAAAAGGTTGTAGTTTACGAATTATTTTTAGGGGGTTGCCACCTGCTCGAAAAGTCGGATTAAATGAAATTATATACAAGTTACACAAAATATCAATATCAATATATGAGTTTAAAATGAAAGAGTGTTAAGAAATCTTTAGCTTCAAATTTTATAATATTTGTNATGAGTTTGAAATGAAAGAGTGTTAAGAAATCTTTAGCTTCAAATTTTATAATATTTGTGAGGTGTTTTAAGAGGGCTGCCACCTATTTAAAATTTAAATTAATTTCAAATTGTTTATTAAGTTAAATCAATTACTACCACTTGGGTAACGATCGAAATGGCTTTGAAAGGGCTTTATTCCTAAACTGATTGTAGGAGGGTTGCCAGCTGTTTGATAAACCAACTTCAACTTGAAATATGTATCACAATAAGTATTTCAGAAGAAAGAGGCTTAAAAAGGTTGTAGAGGGTTGCTACCTGTTGAAGAAGTTAAATTTAAATAACTTTATAAATGAAATAAATTACTTAAAAAGGCAATCAATCGAAATTGTTACGAAAAGGCTTCATTTGTAAAGTACATGTAAAAGGTATGCCATCTCTTTAAATAGTCAAAGTCAAATGGAATTAAGGGAATTAGTTAATTGAAAGACATACATATGTATATACATAGGTATCACAATATGGGTGTCGAACGAAGAAGGTCTAATAAGGTTTTATTTAAAAATATTTTAAGAGGGCTCAACAAAAAAGAAAAACATGGAAATTTTGTATGTTTTTAACTGAATTTATGTGTGTTAAGTTTTGTTTTGTTTTTAATAAATTACACCTTAATGTAACACGCAGAAATTTCAGCACTCACCGAAGCAAGTGAGGGTAAGCTACCTTTTTTAAATTTCAAAGGAACTTAAAAAAAATCTGACGTCAGAGAGAAAAATTAAAAACGCAGATTAACTCTGCTGGGTCCTAATTTCTAGATTAAAATAATTTTTCGTGTGTTTAGCTAGTTATGGTTTTTGTCATACTTTGTAATTTAAAAGGTCGCAGAAATTTTGATTTGTTGTTTGCTGGGTTGTTGTGTACACTTTGAGGGATTGGTATGTGTGTCAAGTGGTCATTTAAAGCTTAAGCTTGGTGTAGAGAGCGGCTAAGCAANTTGAGGGATCGGTATGTTGGTCAAGTGGTCATTTAAAGCTTAAGCTTGGTGTAGAGAGCGGCTAAGCAAATACTTCAGCGGCTGTATTAAAGGTGTGATATAGAAGAAATAACAAAAAATGCTATTCACTAAGAGATTTTCATTTTGTTACAGACAGATGTTTGTTTTTCAATAAATGGGTATACATACAAATAGTATGGCAGTATTCTACACTTGCACATTGTCGCATTGTTTGCGATTAGTGCCGATTTTCGCTTACACAAATATTAATTTTACTAATTTTTAACATGCCAGTGATAGACAGCAAATACTAGTAGTAGGTAGTTTACAATCATACATGCATATTAGGGTGGTCCAAAAGTGCATGTGAAAAAAGTAAAGACGGAATTTAAGGGCTCTCACCTCTTAGGATTGTTCGTACCGAAAAGAATATACCCCCATTTTTTTATTTTAAAATCAAAAAATATTTAGTGACTGCTCAAAACGCTCAAAGTTTTCCACGTATTTTATGCGGGGAAAAAAACAAATTTTCGTGGAATTGGTATAGAGTTCTTGAAAATCACTATTTTTGGAGCGGAAAAGTCCGTTTCTCTTCAAGAGACTTCCAATATTAATGTCCAATTGTTTAATTAACAATTTTTTAGTACTAGAGATTTTTTCTCGGTTCCCCATTGCATTTTTTGGGGGGTTTTGGTGGACCTATAATATGTACCTGCCATGAAAAAATAGTTAAAGAAACAATTGGGTATTGTTATTGGGAAGAAAAATCGAAAATTGAAGATCGAAAAATATTGATTTTCAAGAATTCTATACCATTTCAACGAAAAGTTGTTTTTTCTCCATATAAAATACATGGAAAACTTTGAGTGCTTTGAGCACTACCTAAATATTTATTATTATATATTTTTTCAAAATTTTTTTTTCGGTATAGCAGAATCCTAAACATTAAAATTCCGACTTAACTTTTTCACATGAATTTTTGGACCACCCTAATGTATATGTATGCAGATACTGATCTATGCCTTACCTAACTATGTACATACACATAAATATTTGAATATTGAATTCCTGGTAACAAGTAAAAGTGGTGACGATGCTGCACCGTAAAACTCGTCTCGTAAACATCAGCATACAATTTTGTAAAAGAAAGTTTTTCCTGTCTGATATTTACATACATATGTACATACATAATTTGTACACACGCAAATCCATACATACATATGTATGTGTGTATGTATGTATTTAGTTACAAAAATATATGCATATACATATGCATATTTCTATGCATCTCTAACTGCTGCTTTCAGTAACGATCGATGCTTAGTTATCCATTGGCATTGACATTGAGTAAGCGCCTGTAATCCTTTTATTTGTAAACAGTAATTGCGTCTGTTTTACGTCTGTACATGTATTGTACAAAAATCATGTAAATATATTACTTCAATATTTGAATGTCATTATCACAATCAATGCCAAATTGTATATCGGTGGCAAGCGTTTGTGTCTGCACTTGACTGCAGTAACCACTTCACGTTCGCCATGGCATAGTTGTGGCAAGAAAACAATAGCCGCTTACATTTGTTTGTGTACGCATGTATATACGTTTGTACAACGCATGTACCCCTTAAAATAAATACATACGTTTGTATTTATACATAAGTATGTAGTATATGCATACCTATTGTGAAATATGAAGCCTTCAGTCAAGGTTGTCGGTGGGCAGGCCACTGTGCGTAGTTGCTACCGCAAATGCATAAGTACATACACCCAGGATGTACATACATATGTATGTATGTATAAAAAAGCTTGTAAAAATAAAAGCTCATGTTGCGTCAAAGTGGTGAATTTTGATAAATAATACATAATTAAAATTGCATGCATAAATAGCGTGGCTTAAAAAAAAACGTAAACTGCAAGTTCCCATATTTTTTTTTTTTTGCCTGCCATAATCATATTTTATTTAATTATACAAAAGGTTTACATTTCATTTTGACCTCAACCGCCACTAATCTTCCCAGACGTTGTTTTTTCTTTATGTTGAATCTCGTTATCTCAAAACACATGTACAATACATACATATGTATATAGTACATATATGTATAAGTACCTCGAAGCGGTCCCCACATGCGCTACTCTTAATTATTTATAATTTTTTATACAATACACACACGTGAACATGCAAAATATTGGCATTTTTAGGACCATTTAGATATTTTTTTTTTTTAATTTTCTAGTCTTGCTTTTCGAGATCTTTTCGGGATTTATTGGGTTTTTCGTGACTTTCAGGACACTTCCCGGACTTTTAGTATTTTACTTTTCTAGTTCTAGTTTTGTTTTCGACATTGTTCAGAATTATTGATGGTTAACTTTCGGGAACGTTAAGAATTTTGTATGTAATAACTTTTCGTAATAATTCCCGTTTTTGTTTTTTGGGATTTTTCGGAAACTTTTGAAATTTTTTTGGGGACTTTCCGGATTTTATTTATTTTTTCAAGACTTTTCGGATTTTATTGCTGAACTTTAGAGAGCTTTTTGGGTTTTTCGGGATTTTTATTTTTTACGCTCTCGGATTTTACGAAAACGTTTGGGATATTTCGTGGTTTTCTGGATTATTTTCGGGACTTTGCGGGTCTGTTATTTTTGTATTTTCGAGACTTTACGGGTTTTCTGGTGTTTTTTGGCTTGGTGGGTTGTGGTTTTTTTATAAATTTTCCAGGAGAAGTATTCCTCGTCGCAACAAAATGCCATTTTGAAACCAAATGAGCTCGGATGCAGATTCCTGCAAGACTACGGGCTTCATTCATAAAAAGTGACCTTAACCTCAGACTAAATTTTTGCATTGCAACAATGAGCTCAAGCTCAAGAATTTGTACTGGAAATCGATTCTTATGTTTCGGCAAATCCAGAGAGTTGTTTTTAAATTTATCCCAAGCTAAACATTTGCAAAAATCTTGCCCAACTAAACATCTCAAAAAGGCCATTTTCCGGAAACGGATGAAAATACAACAGAGCCACTTGCGGACAGCGTGCGCAGGGTAGCCAAATCGAAAACAGCTAATAGAGATTTTAATAAAATACATTTTTCATTATAACATTAAATAGTTCGTAAATAAAAACAAATATGTAATTTTTATTTGGTAACATTTCAATTGCTCCACCACCTTGTATATATGTATTCTTTTTACATGTGCACAATGTAAAAGCTCCCTTCATCCATTACTGGAACAGCGGTATTACGGTATATGTAAAACAGTTACTACGTTTATACGCATGCATAAGTCGCTTTAATTCATTTCGCCGCGATTCAAAACATATGTATAAACTGAATTTCAATTCGCTTTGAAAGAGCGAAGTGTTTTGGCTCACACTCCATTTCAAATCGGTAGTTTATTAGCCCGAACACAATGAAAACGACGAGCTACAAACCACAGCTGTCAAATTATTTTAACACGTACTCTTATGTAGATAATTATTTTGGCGACGACCGGGCTACGCGACGGCTGTGGTTGTGGCCAGATTAGATCTATTTCTATTTTTCTGGCGACAGATAAGGTTCTTCCTCTTCTTTTATGTCAAACTCATACAAATTCATGATGTCGCTGCCGCGTTCAAAGAAATCATGTCGCCATCGACAAAGCGCTTAGATAATAAACATGACAAATTGGAAGCTGTGGTCGGTAGCTCGTCGTTTTCAATGTGTTCAGAACTTATTTCTCCAGACAGTTAGAAAGAGTGTATAAACACCGCTCTCACTCAAAGCGAATTGGAGATCAGCTGTTCCGCTCAAATTCCAAATAATCGCATCAGTATTTAACAAGGCGAATTTATATAAGGTGGTATTAATAGATCAGCTGATTTTTTGTATGTGTTTCGCCTCACGGAATCTTATGTCAAATTGAAAAATTTTGTGTGGAAAATACTCTTACAGATTTTGACAGTTTATGCCGTCAAAGCAAAAACAAAATACATGTAAATTTTTGTTTTTGTACTCCTGCTATCACCTTATATAAATTCGCCTTGAGTATTTAAAAGCTGATTAATAATAATCGTTCTTTTTCTTTGCCACGATTTTATAATGCCAAATAAAACTAGATTTTTATCTCTTTCCATTATGTTAACTTATAAAATGTCAAATGAAAACAGCTTATTTTGTTTTCTTTTGAAGACGGTTACTTTGATGCCGATATAAAGCCGTAAGTATAAACACTAGAGCGAAATGTGTACGGTGTCAATGCGCTTTCAATTAAGTCGATTATTCTGTGCGTATAAACGTAGTATCTGTTGTAGTATATTTTTCAAAAGATCCACTTTTTCTAGTTATTCGAGTAAAAGGGCTCGCAAATGTTAAATTCTATAAGTCTACATGCTACATTTCGTCGTTTAAAGTACAAAACCGCGTAACTGACATTGGCTGCCAAAAATTGGATCTGCCCACACGAGCTCTTGGCTCAATCCTTATCCATTCTTCCTGAAATATACTAGCCAGAAGTGCGATTGCTTTATAAAAAAAGATAGCCATTTTGAAATATGAGTGTTTTTACGCTCTAGAAAATAATTTCTACAACTTCACATACGCGGTTTTGCAAGTTGTTGATACCCGGTTTTACACTTTAAACGACGATTTAAGGAGTATGGCCTGGCTTTTGAACTGAGAGATGGCTAATCTCTGCCTTTCATCAACGGTTACATAAGCCAGATCTTTGGACTCGTCAAGGTAATCAACTACGGCCTTTCCCTGCCTGCCACACTGCAGTGAGCAAAGAACCACATTTGCCCAGCGTTGTCCTATACAATTATAATATTTTATGAGTAATAACTATCACGTTTCCCTGTTTCTTCTGTAGTTATTGCGGTTTATCTATCTCAAGTTCAATTTTTAATACAGTGTAAAGAAATATTAATGTTCATACGACTTCTTTGATAATTAATTGCATTAAAATTTAAAATTGCAAGCTTTTGAGATACACCAGTCTGTTGGGAACAAAGCCCAAAGACTAAACTCGTGTAGAACAGAAAATTTAGCCAAAATGAGCTCACTGAAGTACCTTATTAAGCAGGTTCTTAGCTAACTATTTTAGAGAAAAGTCTACACTTGGTATCGCTACCTATGTTTGTATGTATTCACATATTACATTCCCCCAATCATTTAATGATGCCAACCTTTATGAATTCCCTCGATTATTAAACTTTCTGTTTAGCAGATTTCCAAAGTGTTAATTAAAATTAAATCACAAATGAAATTCAATATCTCTGTGATAAAAATAGCTTTGCAGTAAAAAGTTACCAAAGAGAATTGTTCTTTTAACGAGACGAAGATGAGATCATTGACTCATTCCACCGCAGAGACATTTATAAGATTTCTTTGGTGAATGCATAAATTAATTCAAGACATCTTCACATGCATCACTTAGTAAAGGTAGTTAGTACGTTAATAAATGTGTACAGATAAAGATATACACTTACACACTCACATTTACTTTTACTAAAGTTCTACTATAGTGACTACAGTCATTTATATGGGAGCATGTATTTAGTTACCGCAAACTACAAATATGAAAGCCATATTATTTTCATTTACACTCATACATGTGTGCATTAGGGTGCCTCACCAAAAGAGTGGCAGGTTTTCCAACGGAAATATTAAATTTGGAACATTTTGAGACTTCCGCCAAAATATTTCAGAAAAATATTAAGATTTACAATTATTTAGCTGGACTGATTTGAATATATATCTCCAAAAATCTGATTAGTTTGATTATGCTGGTCAGACCTTTAAAGCTTCAACTCTTATATCATCTAAGTTGATTTTTTGAAAAAAAAAATTAAAAACTAATGTTTTTTACTAAAAACGAGATTTTCTGATTTATTTTCAAATCGATCCAACTCACGTAAATCTCAATATTTTTCCGAAATATTTTGGCGGAGGTCTTAAAATAGCATACATTTTATATTTTCAATGGAAAAACACTGCCGATTTTTTTATGGAGAGTGATGCACCCTAATGTACATACAGAAACATGAAGTTACACAAGTATCTCCTTTAATAAAAATTGAAGTTGTAAAAATGCTCATCTGCATTAATCGCTTTGCCGGTTGACTTGCCTTGTCGCCTGTCGTATTTCTTCGTCATTGTCAATCGTTTACTTACACCTTAGCTGCATTTATGACTGTGATTGTTATTTTTTGCACACCATAAATTTTAGTATTTCTCATTTTTTCGATGTGAAATATTTTTTATGGCTTTCGACTGTAGACACATGATAATACTAAAATTCCTTTAACTCAAAGCAACTAGCACTAATATTTTTTTTTTCAAATTTCAGTACATTTAAAAATGAAAAGGTTAGGTGAAGTGTATTGCATGAATTATGGAATTTATATAATAAAACCGTTTTTATCAACACAAAATTAATTTCATTATTTTTTCTTTTCTTTCTTTCAGCTTGTGTCCAATACTCGTATATTCTAATACATAAACTTTAGATTAAAAAAAATACCTACACTAAATTGTAATAAAATGGGCGAACGACGTGGTACAAAAGCTTTGGAGTTATGGTGCCGACGTATGACGGAGGGCTATCCGGGCGTCAAAATCGATAATATGACCACATCATGGCGAGATGGTTTGGCATTTTGCGCTATGATACATCATTTTCGGCCAGATTTAATGTGAGTAGAATGAGAAAGAAATATTAAGCAAACATTCAACATATTCCACGCGAAAATGACAAGGAAATTTGATTTGCAAAAAAATACCGTATTGCCATTTTTCAATATTGCCTAAGATTTGGGTGTTGGCTTACCTTTTGTAATGATTCAATTAATCTCTCATTACTTTGAAGTGGAACTTTAAAGCTGATGGCAACCCTTTTCAAAAATATTTTAGAAAAAAAGCTTAATTAAACCTCTCTCGCGTGATACCCATAGCAAGATATTTCATTTGAACCCATTGTGACCATCTTCAGAATTATTTATTTCAATTTCCTACTAAAATTTATTTCGTATTTCTAGACAGGTGGCAAAACTCGGCACAATTTCTCAAACTAAAGTTTTCTTAAATATTTCTTATTCGATAAAATATTTAATTTCACTTGCTAATTAAATTAGTTTTGCCTTTTTTTAACAGGGGGCAACCCTCTTCAAAACATTTTCGAAATAAACCCTTTTCGAACACCTTTCGTTTGATACCCACATTGGTATAATAATTTATTTAGCTTAGGTACTGTCAAACAAATTTTTCTTCTTCACACAGTTGAGATTTTCGCAACAGGGAACCCAAATATATCGGCAAATGTTCATAACTACATGCATACAGTGAGTCAAACAAATGACCACGTGTTGATTTCTTTTTTAAATATTCGTAAGGTTTTTTGAGTTAATTTTTTCGTTATTTTTCTATAAAAATATCGTCCAAGCTTTACCCAAAAACACATCAATCACAGTTTCAAACTTTATAAAAAATTTTGGAAAATTTAACAAATTTTCATCAAAATTTCAACTTTTTACTCTGAATCTTTGAAACATGAAAAACATTACGAATATAAAAAAATCAACACGTGGTCATTTGTTTGAGTCACTTTATATACATATCAGAGTATATAGTACATATGTATATAGATGTAAAAAGTATAAAGCCTACTTCCAGCGGTGACAAAATTTGGTTAAAGGTCAAAGAACCTCCGGTTATTACAGAGTAAGCCAACATACTCATGTATCTATATCTATGTAAGTGTATACATACATACATGTAAATTTCTATTCAAGCAAACAACTTGACAACACGCAATGCATACGAAATTAGTAGGTAGTTAGAAAGGCTTTTGAAATAAAAACGCACAAACATACATACATACATATCTACATATGTAAACACGTATACAAATGTAGATATTTACTATGACTATCATTACATATGCACATTTGTTTTTTTTTAGTTATTATGTGGAAAAAAGCAGAATTGTACATTTTGTTTTATACCTACATATATACATAAGTATGTAAATATGTAGCCGCACCGCCACTTTGGTATAAAGGTAGGAGTAGCAGAAGTTGTATTTGTTTAACTCCATTGCCTATTTGTCCATTTGTTTGAAATTTGACAACAAAAGTTGGTAGACGAGTTGCCGGCAGCTAAATCAAACAACAATAATAATTATAATAACAACACTGATACCAGTTTTTTATGACAACGTTTAGTTGTTATGCCGCTGAGTATAGCGGTTTTTTTTATTTCTCATAAAAATACAAAAAGTAAGTTTTTGTTTGGATTTTTGAATGGTGCATGCATATATACATAAGTACGTCTGTATGTATGTATATATGTAGCTACCTGTATATATAGTGTAGAATTCAAGTGCGTCATGCGGTTATGCATCATACTAGCTTAGCATTTTTTTTTAACAAGAACACGTCTTTCTCTGGGTCACATATGTATGCATCTTAGTTTCCAAATACTGTTTAAAGAAAGGTTTAGTTACAAAGACGAGCTTCATGCACGATATGTATATTGTATGTTTTCAGTGAATCTTTAAAAGCTCGTCAGTGGTAATTTCTATGATATAAAGTTGCTTAATTATATATATATATATAGTCATTAAATTGTTTTTTGTGAAACTCAATTCGTCAGCAACAAATCAATTTGTGTTATGAAATATTCTCCATTTCGTCATTTCATACTGCAATTAAGAATAATTTGCCTTTGTTCGCATTACGCGTAATTATTCGGCTTACAATTCTGAATTCAGCGATTTTGTTTATTATTTACACAAATACACACCGTGTCCTAATTATAAGCGCACTAGATTTTGACAAGTTTTACCAAACACTATTGTGTGATTTAATGTTGGGTTATTTTTATAATAATATTTTTTATTTTTTAACAAAAAACGCATAAATTCAAATTGCGAACTTTGCGCAGTATTTAACTTATTACTTTGGAAAAAAATTCTAGCACTTCAACTAGATTTCTCAGAAACATTTTGGGTATGCAAGTTTTGTCGCCCATTCAATTTTACTATAACGGATTGAATTTGAAATTAGTCCTGATTTTTGGCAGTTTTTTATCAGCTGTTGCTAATTTTTTTCATATAAAAAATTTAAAACATACTTTATATGAAAAAATGCACAAAGTGCATGTCAACAAAAAAAAAATGCCAAAAATCAACGATAAATCCTAGAGTTTGAAGTACAAACTTGCATTTTATTGTATTAGAATTGAAAGGGCTAAAAAATGCATACCCAAAACCTTTCTAAGAAATCTAATTGCAAACCCCGAAATTTTTTAGAGTTTGTTTAACTTTGTTTAATGTTGCTCTAAGTTTGGATTTATACGGCTTTTGTTAAAGAATAAACTAAATTTTTATAAAAAAATAAATAAAATTTAATAAAACAAAGTTATCGAAACTTGTCAGCATGTTGTGCGCTTATAATTATGGCACAGGGTGTACATATATTCAACGCCATTAAAATCATTATATACGCGTGTCAATGTGAATTAATTTCTGTTCGAAAATCGCCGCCTTGTATGTATTTCATGGTCTACAAGTGGCGTCATTGTTTTGGGGCGGTCTCCATTTCCCTCATTCGCTTCGTGAATATCGTACTATTGTATTTGAGTTATAATTTCCGGTTTTTGGTAATTATAATGCAATACCAGCAAAAGAAATAAAATAAAGCGGAAAACAATAGCAGCAACAAACAAATAAAAAAAATAAAAAATCGGTGGAACTACGTACTCGTACATACATATATGTGTATGTAAATTAATCATTTCACGTGACGGGTAACAGCAATGAATGTGGGAGGATTATAGGTAGTAGGTACATAGTTTGACTACTTAAAAGCTGCCTAAGAGATTCAAGTTTCATAACCGAAGCCGAATTATCTTAAGAATTGCTTGTCAGCGCGGTTGTTCGTATTGATTTGCTATTTTATTTTAAACTCTGTACACTACACTACAGCGCACAAATAACCATTTAATTTTATGGTCTTGTATCCATTTGTGGCGGCCATAAACCACACCAATTGAAGACCGGCTACGTCGTTGGCCCGCAATGGTTAGACAGCTGAATTTATTATTCAAAAATCGAAAATCGAAATCTACAAATTCGTATACTCGAACAGCCTTGTCAAGGTCTTTTTGGCTACAGCTGTGCCTATATCTATGGGTCTGTGTGTGTATGCGTATGCCATATATACGCTGATCTCTGACGCTTTTGATTTAACTACAGTAATTTTTCTTTTTTGCTATCATTTCGATATTGAATTTACATTTTTATTTGATTAATCAAAAGCAGTTCGGCCAGCAGTGGAGCAACAAGAGTTTTTGGTGTTTTTCACCGTTCTAGGCAAAATTTTGTCGGTTAGGCGTTGCAGCGTTTCGTCTGGCAGCTGCAACCGAATCCATGAATATGTAATTTGTTGAAATTTTGTGCGTCCCGCAGGTGTCGATAAATTTTATACAAAAGAAATTAAATTTGCTACAATTTTTGTGTTGTCAATCGGAAATTAATTGCTCTCGATGGCAAAAAGTTTCAATAATAATTTGAACGACACCAAAAAATTTAGGCATGTTAAATTGAATTAAATTTTGAAAATTCGCTTTGAGGTCTTAATACACATATATCATTCTTACAAATCGCTGCTGGCAGTGACACCCACTTCCAGTCGAAATAAATTATTTTTCATGTCTGTTCTCCTAAATATATGTATGTATTAACTTTGGAATTAATATAATAGGTATAGCCAAATAATAATCCTGCCATTGTTGCGGTGAACTTCTAAAGCTAAAAAATAATTGATAACAAAATAAAAAAAATCGAAATTGATACATAGATGGTTGACAATACTAATTGCTTTATTGTTTGCAAAAAGTTTGAAAAAAATTTAGATTACGTTAAAAGCCAAAAAAGCAATTAATAAAATTTAAAATCATTATTTCGTATTGGATATGAGTTAGAAGATTAGGGTGGGCCGCAAAGAAACTTTCTTTTTATATCACACCATCCACCACACAAATGCGCTGCGCTCCGGGTCTGGAGTTCCCGGAGGAGAAAAAAATTATTTATTTCATTATTTTTCAGATTTTACTTGTTTTTTTTTTGTGCTGAATAAAATAAACAAATATACATTAGGGTGATCCTTAAAAAAAATAAATGAACGATATTTTTCAGTCTCAGCCCTAATTCGAAAATAACGCGGTCACATATATCACATATAAATTTTGGTCCCGATCGGAGTCAGTTAAGACGTCTTCATAGGGTAAACTTCGACTACAGTAGCATCGATGTAAAGATTTGCTTCCTACATTTGAGGACCACCCTAATGTACACACATACTTATGTATGTAATGGGGAAAAGAAATTCTAATACTTATAAATAAAATCAGGAGCATTTTCAAAAACCGTTAAGCCTCCTCTTTGGACCATTATCGGAGCATGAAAACAATTTGAAGACACTTCGTGCAGGTTACCTTCGGTTGATTTTACAGGTGAATAGGGGAGTCTGCACGTAGTCTTTGCAGATTAGGAGTCCTAAAGGCACAATTTTTTACATATACTTATATTAAGAAAGCCGTTTTCTTCGGCGTACATATATGCTTCCTGGGGACTCTTTCCGGAAGCTCCCTAGGAGCATCAACCGCACCGCACAGGGAGTCCTAATTGTGCACCTTGTGGACTCCGCTGGTTGGCTGGGTATTTTATTATAACTAAAAATCTTCTGCTTCTTATTTGACCCTGCCTCCGAAAATAAAAAACTTCACAAATCGGCTCTCTCCAAGCTAAGTTTTGCCAATTGTTCATCCCGAGTGCCGACAGATCATTCTGTTGTTCAATTACCTACCGAGCCCAAAGTAGAATCCATCATCAATGGCGAATTTGCCAGATCTGAAGCCATGCTGATTGGGTCTATTCAATTGGTCGACCAAAGAAAGCTTATCAATACTGTGGCTTTCACCAAACAATCAATGCTTCATATTTCCTGAGCGATTTGAGCTGGGCGCGTAATAGAACATTATCTGAGAAGCCTGCATGCATCAAAATATCTAACTATGTATCATCAAGTCCTGGGAGAAAAGTGCCTATTTTACCTCAGAATTTGCGAAGAAATGGCACAAGTTAAGACAAATATATTTTAGACTAAATTTAGTACCTCATCCTTCTGGAACTGATAACTTATGCAAATGACGTAGCAGAACAAACATTTTGGATACCCTTCATGATATGATCCAGGAAAACTGACACCTGGCCTTTGAACTTTGTACTCGCTGTAAATCCTGATGAGACTTATGAAAAGGGAGGAGTTTCAATAGAGTCCAGTACTTGTGCTTTTTATCAGATGGGATAGGTTTTATGGAGTCCTTGTCTGGTGGAATGAACTAAAAAGACTACTCTTGTTAGATAGCTGGAAAAGTCATTGAAATAAATGGAGCGTTTATCTCACTGCTGAGTGGAAGATCGCCCTATTCGGCTGCCGGTTCGAAACTGCCCTTTCTCGGCAAATGTTTGAAACACGCCCTAATTAGGCATTTGGTTCGAAAACTCCCTATTTAAGCTGTCGAGTAAGGGCGATATTCCACTCAGCCGTCGCTGTACACTCGTACCTTGTAAAATTGTTTATCTTCCCAATCCNTAAGCTGTCGAGTAAGGGCGATATTCCACTTAGCCGTCGCTGTACACTCGTACCTTGTAAAATTGTTTATCTTCCCAATCCATATTTAAGAATTAACATGTTTGCTAAGTATTTGAAGATCGTCAATCAAATTGAATTTTATGCCGCCTTCGAATGACAGATGGTTTAGTTTTGTATGATAGAAGTATCACTACCGTGTGGTTGTACGAACCTCTAACGACTCGAAATTTCAAATCATTCATATCACTCGAATAAAGTGAAATCAGAAACCATTACAAAATATTTGAACTAACGACATACTTTTCTTTTGTATTTCCAGTGAATTTGACAAACTAAATAAAGCCGATGTGTATTACAATAATGAATTGGCCTTCACCACCGCGGAGAAATATTTGGGAATACCTGCCTTGTTGGATGCAGTCGATATGGCCACCTACGAAGTACCAGACAGATTATCAATACTCACTTATCTATCACAATTCTACCAAGTATTTGCAGCACAAGGTAGGTGGAAAAATAATATACCCAGTAATTAACTATAAACAAAACAAAGTAGTGCTTGAAATTTATAATGCAAGGTTTAAAAAAGTACATAGTATATTTATAATACTAATAAAAATGTCTAATTTTGTATAAAGATAAAAACAATATTTAACATTAAATATTTTAATTCAGCAAATTGGGAAACTGTTTTCATAGTTTCACGCACACATATACCAGCATAGATAATTTCAACAATGAATAATTTTAAACGTGACTTTTCCCATTCAACCTTCAGTTGACTACAGAAAAAGTGCTCATCCATTAAAAACAATTCATTATGTATATCCGCTTTACGCCAGATAACCGTTATTCACAAATAATATATAATAGTCACAAAGCAGTGCCACTCCATCTCCGTACATTTATGTATTTAAATTGTTAATTTCAAACTAAATAAAAATTGTTGGTTGGTAAAAAGATTAACGCTTGAGTACCTCGCAGAGTCCATTTACTGGCACTTTTTCCCTCAAACACGCTCTCGATTTGTTGGTACTTTGAAAGAGTAAAAATGTACAAAAAGCGGAAAACAAACGAATAATGGCACAAAACCAAAACAAATATTGTTTGCGAAGAAAATGCATTTTCGAGCCACTGCAAAAGGGGCCAGCCAAATAAGATTGAATTATGGCTGAGGAAGTGAGGAAAGCGGCGAAAGTGCATTGCAGGCGCAATTTTATTATGATTTTGTGCTAATCTACTTTTATTGTAAAGTGTAGAGTTTGCCTTTACTAGCTTTGTTTCTGTTTTTGATTTATATATATTTCTATTTCCTTTTTTTTTGCTTTTGTGGTTATGTTGTTTCTACTGGTGCAAGCAATTAACAATTTACAGTTGCAATGAGTTACGCTGCCTGCGCATGCGCTGAAGCGTTTGATTAATATTGTTTTCATGTGGTTGTTTTTTCACACAAACTCCGAACACATATCGACACTATAATAAACAAAAACGAGTTGATTTTGACTGCCAATAACTAGTCGTTCGCCTACTTGTATGCAAGTGTGGTTATGTATTGGCAAAATGCTCCATTTGGTGGTTAGTGGGGTAACGTGCGGAGTTTTTAATTGAACAGTGAAGGGGATTGAGAGCATGCCAGTTTACATACATACTATATACCTACATAACAATATTAGGGTGGTCCTTAAAATATCAACATTTTGTTGTTGTAGACATCCTCGAAAAATTTTTTTTTTTTTATTTTTAGGTTCCCGACCGGGGTTCAAAAAATTTAATTTTTTTGAAATCGCAAAAACTCGATCAAAAATTTTACTTTTATCAGATTTCAAGTCAAAATTTTTGCATTTTTTAACCGACCTCAAAAAAAGGAGACTGTCAATTTGGCGGAATATTTGTTTTTATGTATGCAACCATATAACTTTGGGGTACTGTTTAGTAAGTGGCCCATCTATTTCGGGGTATTGCGTCCAAAGGGGTGACCCGATCCAAAAAAAATTGCACACACTTGTAGCCAAGGGTCTACCCATTATTTTAACATCCACTATTGTAATTTTGGGTCACTAATTTATTTACAAATTGGGTTTGAAATATGCCCTTTTTTGTAAAATTCGGAAATTAGCGTAAATTTATCACTCCTATTCTCCTTAAAGCAGCTACATCAGCAATATATTTTTATGTTCTCCTTCACTTTACACTTTACTCGATGAGCTATAACTTTCTTTATAACTTTAATATTAACCAATTAATCACAATTTATTAAATAAAAGCACCTTCTAAATCATGCGTCTGACTTTTGTTGCATATGCAAATTAAATAGCGTAGTTCAGCTGTCAAACTCCAAAATATGCAAAAGAATGAGAGACAAAAGAAAATAGGATATAACCCTGTAAGCATTAAAAATATACAAAGGTGTTCTCTGTAAAAGGTATTCAGCTCCTTTTCTTCGCAAAACAGAAAGGAGAATTCTACTGCCTGAGGGTTATAATCCCTAAGTGCGGCCGAAGGCCGCCTACGCACAAAGGTGTTCTCTGCGAAAGGTGTTTAGCCCTCCTTTTTTCGCCTGATAACCACCTTGGGATAACTTCTTTTATTTAAAAACCCCACAGATTCTGTTAGTTGGGTTATATTCCACTTCAAACTGCTCAGTTTGCCTCGGAAAATGCCGTTTTTACCCCATTTTCAAACGGTTCCCTAGGGGTCTGTGGGAGGTCCCCAAGGAGGGGGTGGGGCTTTTCGCAAAGTGGCGACTGGCCCCTTTCGAATGAGGGGGGTTTGGTGGGCCACGCCTCCTCCCCCTCCGCCCCCACCCCAAAAACGATGGGCCAATAACTAAACATTTCCCTAACTTTGGCCCACGTGAACCGGTTTCAAAAGTTTTTCTTTTATTGGAAAAAACCTATACTAAATTTCTTCAAGTCCTGGTCTTAAAATTTCGAGGATTTATTTATTTATACGTGAGAAAAATATAAATGGTTGCCCCGAACAAAATTTAGATGTTGATATTTTAAGGTCCACCCTAATGTATATGAACGTATATATGGACGTATGTAATCGTTACCGATATGATTGGAGTGGATGTAGTATATACATATATATATATACTCACATATGTACATATTGACTGCATTTGCCTGCGAAGATTTACTTTTAGACTTGGAAAGACTTGTGAACAACAAACCATAAGTTATTGTTTTTCCTCAGGAATCGGGCTTATGTATTCATTAATTTTTTTTTGCATCTGGGAAACTCGACTTAGACGCCATTTTAAAGAATGATCGATTAGAAAAAAATATGTTGGAATAGAAGAAAATGCATTGAATGCCTTCTTTTACGTACGTTTTTTCAACAAACAGGAAAAAAATGTTGTTAGTTTTTGACTCACTTGAAAAAATACAGCGGCGTTAAAACCAGAAAGATTGGCTAGAACCTTCCATCCTGAAGCTAAACCCCATCGATCTTCACCTGTTAAATGTTGATATAAAGTCCGTGAACAGTCTCAGAGAATCAAGCCTTAGGAAACTATATAGACACTTCCGATACGCGAGGATAATTACGAAATGCAATTCGGAAGGACAATTGACTACTTATATAGTAAACAATAAAGACTTCAGCCGTAGCATGCAAGTGCTATTCACATGAATTACTGACTGCTTTTGTAACTTGAAATGGGTTGAGTATTCAGTAAGAGAGAGTCCCATAAAGTGCACCAATAGAGTGCCATTCGAGAGAATCGAGTTCGAGTCTATGCGCTATGGAATTTTGTTTATTTTTTTTTTTTTAAGTTTTTTTACAAAATATTTAGATTTTCATGTTTTAAAAAGAGATTTTTTTTAATATTATTGAATTTTTATGTTTTTAAAGAAAAATAGAAAACAACCATCTTTTCCTCCATTTTTTCCTTTTTGTGACCTGCTCAGAGCCATCAGATAAATTAGTCACTTTTTTTGAAACCAGAGACGTGAGACAGCTTACTGAATACCAAAGTGTCAAAGTCGATATTAACCACGAAAAGTTAGTGACTAGAGACTTTTAACTGAATACCAGCATAAAATTGGTCTCTGTGACTCAGTCAACTACCATCTCTCTTGTCTGGCTTACCGCACATAGGAACATCGAAGGCAGTTTTAGAGCTGATAAATACGCAAATCGGGAGCCGTTTTGGATGAATCTGAAGCTGCGACATTGGGTTGTCCTCTTGCAACAATCCAAAGAGGAGCTACTCTTTGTTTCTTTAAATGGCTAGAAATAGGTGACCAGCTCTACAGGCTTGCAAGATAGCCCTCTCTCTGTCCTGACTATTAACAGCACTAAGACCTTACATCTGCTGAATAGATTAAGGACAGAATTATTCATAATTGTAGCAACCACTACGGGGCGCTGGCGTCTAGCCAAAAATACTTCAAAATTTAGACCACCCTGTAATAGCAATATGCGGCAGCTGTAAGCTAAAGGATACAGAAGAAAGTGTGCAACAAGCTTAGTGAATGTCCATAAGTGAAATGGGCAAATTCATTGGAGGAACAGGATGGGTCGACCAAGCAAAATATGAGGTACATATGTATATGAAACATTTACAAGGGAAGTACATCAACATTGCGCGAAAACGACCTTTATGTATCCTACCAAGCTGTTAGAAACCAACTATTATCATTGGATACTACCTTCTTAATACGGACGCACAGAAAAATGCGGATCTTGCTCGTTGTAACTTGTATCGCCGGAAGGAGAGGCTACTAATCATGAAAAGGATTTGACTGACTATTAAATACTCCAAACATTACTTCAAGTCAATTAAAATTTGGAAAGGTTGTATTTTAATCCGTTTTGAACTTTTCACCATTTTCGATATTTGTTCCAAAATATGATAACTTTATTTAGAGAATACTCTTCCTTTCAAAACTCGTCCATCTAGTTAATAGATTGATAGGCCTCAAAACTATCAGCTTTCAATTGAATTTCAAGCATGACTCTTAACGCTGTACATTTGTTGATGTCCCTATTTAAAACTTTTTGGTCGCAAGTATTTCAGGCCATTCGTAATCTACCCTGGGATGTTCTGAACTACACAATTTTTGTCCAGTATCACGACAATTAAAAGTTGACCTCACAACGGACCTTTGGTTTTTCGATCGATTTAATGCTGTTTTTTTCCTTCACTGGTGTGCCCTAGTTTCAGTCGTCAACAACATTTTCTATTATTTTAATTTTATTCTCAAAAGTTCGTCTAGAAAGTACTGGAGCCAGTAATATTTCCAATAACATATCAAATCTTAGCAAAAGCCCTCAGTGCCTAAATCAAGCTGTTCTCTGCCTTAATAGATTTCAGGGCCTGTTTGTCATATCTATAACATTTATAGCAGATTCATTCATTGATTAATGAGCACGATCTTCGGTTTGAAATTGAGAAATCTGGTCTGCCTTTCCATAGAAAAGAATTCTTACTCCATTGCACACGGCCGAAATTGGAACTGATATAGCGTGACTAATTAGTATAGAACGTACGGCGAAAGCCTAAATAAACTCCTTTTCCATTGTCCAGCTAAAAAATCTATTCAGACCACGGTCCAAACACGCTTTCATAAATAATGTTGGCAAGTCTGGGGATCCAGTTTTTTAAGTACTCTTATACACTTGGATATTAGGAGTGTATTGTAGTGATGATCAATATGAATTTTTCATTCAGAAACTCGAAAAACTTAAAAGAAAAAAGAGAGTTGCGCAATGATCTCGTAGTGTGCCAACAGCCCTCTGGCAATTGGTTACCTACATATAGATCAAAGTGTCTTGTTCAACGCGCAGATCTTCTTCTTACCATGTGACTATGTACAACCTTTTGCCGGTTTGGGTCGAAATGTCGTTAGCCAAATTTGTTTTTTTTTTTTTTTTGTAAAAAATAACTGAAATACCCGGCAGCAATTGAAGCGCCAACTTAGCGCCAAGAAAAACTCATTAGCGCCATCAGCCAGCAAAACTTACTCGCCTTCTAATCGGTTGCTTGCAACATGCCCATCAACAATGCCACCAACAGAGCGCGGTAACGTTTGCTTTGCTTTGAAACTGCTGTGGTAAGTAGAAAATATTGCAATCGCCGTCAGTCACAGTCACAGCAGTAGCAACGATTGCAGCTGAGCACTGTGGGAACAACGGCACTATAGTGATTATGCAATCACATCAGCAACTAAAGAAAAAATAAAAAGCTAATAAATAAAAGCAACAACGCCAAAAATTATATAAAAGGAGAAGAAGAAGAAGAAATATATGCGAAGAAGAGCAGTCAGACAATACAATTTCATGTACTTCCAGTTCGTTGCTACAGAAGTCGAAGGAAAACTGAAACTTTGACTGTTTTGCTTATTGCATTAAGATTTTCCAGCTGCGCGAATCGGTGTTTCGTTGCCACCAGTTTACACGTTGGCAAATCTGGTTGTTGTTTTTGCTGATGTTGGTGGTGGTGGCGGTGGTGCCAGCGAAGTTAATAAATATAAAAAAAATAAGTAAATAAAAAGTCAACAACAACAACATTGCAGGTAATTGGGTACGCTTTGCGCTTTGTGGCGTTCGCCTCGCAGCCGAAGATGACACACTTTTGATTTGGTGTCTGTGGAGTCAAAGAAGAATTCATGCATAGTGATGACGTATGTAGGTGCATATGTACGTGCAAAGGTGTAGTTTTGGTGCTCACAATGGAATTGAATGCATATACTCGCATGCAAAAATATATTAATTTTTTATTTTTTTCCCCCTATGTTTTACACAGAGCCGCCGCTGGTTGTTGCATCTTGGCGCTTTGCACACAAAAAAAAAACAACCATTGATTTTGGCATTTAACAATTGATTAAACGCGACTTTTGATATATCACGATTTCGTTTGACTTGTGACTAAACATATTTTGCATCACTTGCAACATGAGATGTTGCAATTTTGCACCTTGGCTTCGCCGCTGGCATATGTACAGCCTCCTCAGCAGCTGATTGCAATCGAAATTTAAGATATTTTTGTTAGAATTATGCAATGGTCGTGCAAAATTTTCGTAGATAAAATATTTTGTTTAGAAAAGCTAATGCGATTCATGTTATTAAGCTTCAGATAAAAAAATTAAACTAATAAGTTCTTCCAAACAGAGCTACCATTTTAAGTCGAACTCTAACGGCCAATAGCAGTTTCTCCCCGTTAAAAAAAAATAAACTTTTTACAGAAAAAGTCGCTGCAACTCTAGTCCAAATGTTGATTTGAGATATGCCGATTATTTCATCTCTATATTATTCAGCCGCTATGATTTCTTACAGGTAGAAAGCAGCGGTTTAGGTTAGGTGGTGGAGCAGCCGCTCAATAAAACTTTAACTTACACCAAAAGAATCTGAACTTTCCCCCGCAATTCTTAGATGATATCCTTAACCCCATCTTACGGGGAGGCTCAACGTCGAGAGCAAAGAAGGGCCTAGCAGCGCACTATACTTGAAGAGGACTTTCTTTCATTGTATGTACACCACAATCAGCCGAATGATCGAACTCTAGCCTGGAACTCGATAAAAGAGTCATACAGAAAATAATAGGAAGGTCGCAGAGGTGAATGTGATTCTTCACTTGAAGCCGCCCACAAGTATTCGTAACGAGCGCAGCCGCATAAAGTTAATACTTAGATCAAGGGAATCAGGCCGAAAACGAGCCCGCAGCGCAAAGGCATCATAATTAGATGTGATTCCACATCATCCTTCTAGGACTACCACTTTAGGACTATTATACGATCTCCAATTGGGGAGTATTCGACGGTGATGATATTTTCAGCTACACCAATGGCTCAAAGATACTAAAAAGGGCTAAGGAAATTATAAAGCTTGCCTGAAGAGTGCAGGGTATTTCATGCGGAGACATTTATCGTAGAGAATGCTGCTGAACTCATACAAAATAGTAAGTCTCCACTTAGTGACAAGCTGCATCGAAAGCGGTTCGATAATGCGGTTCAGCGAGGTGTAATACTATTGATTTTTGATCTACTGAGGAAAATTTACGAGAACCGTGAAACATACGAGACAATGTGAAATCTCAAGGTCTTTATAACCGAAGCTAAATAATTAATGAACTGAGAAGCTTTTGATGGCAAAGAAATCTGTAGTTGCACTATACTATTGCACAAAGGCTCCAACCAAGGCTAATATCACAAAGTTTTTTCGGGATGAGGGAGCGGGGGGTTCGATTCACCACTTCCTATATATATGCTCATGTATATGCTTATGGTTACTAATACCATGTCCCCACCAAAAAGCTAACCATCTCAAATCGAACTTAACCACATCACTAACTATTGCTGTCCACACTGCGGTTTGAGGTTTATAAAACAGTTCAAATGTAGAGAACAGTGTTCGGAGCAAAACAAATTTTCCGTACTAGATTTAATTTTTTATTTTCGTTTCTGACATTAATTGTTTGACTTAAATATTTTCTATTCATTCAAAAATAAGAACGCGAGCAAAGTAAGGATAATATGTTACATATTTAGGTAATTCTTAGCTATTTCTATAAAGTAGAACGTATCTAACACTTAATTTTTTAAAGAGCAAAAGGATCTAAACCTTTTCTACTATATATAAATTTCATTCTACATATATTTTTTAAAAACTTAAGTAAAGTTCTGCATCCGCCAATTTCTACAGCCATACATCTAAAAATAACGAAGTTACTTTATTGACGCATTGCTATGAAAGAGTTACTTTTTAACAGTGAGATTTGGCTAACTTTCAATTTTTTTACTGAAACCGGTGGTGAACACTCAAAAAACAGTCCCAAGAGTGGCATAACATGAATGAAAAAAAAACGGAATAGATTTGAAGTCAAGCGGGGTAGAGGAGTAGATTTCAAATTTTTTTCAAAAACCGGAGTAAATCTTATCTGATCTTAGTAAACTCCGAACACTAGTAGGGAACGAATTTTTTTAAATCTTAACGCTAATGACCCACAGATGGCGGGAAAACACAGGGTTGTATCAGGCTTTCGACGTGGTTTCGAGTTGGTTAGCTTTTAACCATCTCAGTGAAATGGTTAAGTGCTGTAATTTTTATATGGCGAAACTACGCTAAATCAAGTGGGTTATCGGGATAACCAACTCAACAGCCGTAACTACGTGGTTAGCTACGGTGGGGACATGGTATTAGGGTCAAATTCACGGAGCGTAGTTAACTCAGAATAGGCAGTTAACTACAGATTTTTGTACTGAAACTACGCACTGTGAATTTGGCCCTTAGTCCGCCGGTGTATGTGCAGTATATTTTGTATGGAGCGCCGCTATCGGTGTTTTCTTTTTAATAACTACTTAATTCTGGGCCCAGAACCGTTGAAAGCAATCCAAAGTTCTTAAATATTTTTCACTTGATTTTCTTATTGCGGTATTTCATTATTTGAAATTGATTTTTTGTGCATTCATCTTTTATGTACGCTTCTGTTAGAGACCAATATTTAATATTTATTTTGCATGTACATCGCAATTCTAAAAATAGACATATGACGATTGTGGGTCTCATTTTACATTTTCAAATCTTTCCTATTGTTTTGCCATGGAGAGAGAGGCGTTTGATGTTGCTAGGAAACCAGCAATTTATTTCAAATTAGTATACATACATATATTACTTCTTTGTATCGTTTCTTCCTACGAACCTAAAAATATGTACAATGCTGACTCAAAAACTTTTACTTTTTCTACCTTCGAAAGTCCGCCCACTGCTCTCCCTAACGCATAACAATTCAATCAATGAAAGTAAATTGCTCGCCCATGAGCGCAAGCGCATAACTTTTCAAATTCATAGAAATGCGCTCACCTTTGCCTTCTATGGAGTTATTTTTTTTTTCGTTTTTTTTTCTGCTAATTTTCCACTCTACAAAACACTAGGGTTGTTGGCCGCTATTCAGGCGCGATTTCCGCCCTGAGTCGGCCTGAGTCAAAAACGTTTGCCAAAAAGGTATCTAACAATCAAAAGATACTACAACAACAAAAACACTCCATAGTGAACATTCAAAAAGTAAGCGCTGCACTATTCTCCATCCTCCATGCTCCATCTCGGATGCCGATCGTGATGCTGTAATATCTACTAAAGCCAAGCGTTACGACGCGTCCGGATGGCAAAAGTTACAATTTTACTTTCACTTCTCACTTGCCCATAATAGTAGTTACGGATTTGCAATTGTTGTGAGATTTCACAGTTCATTTTTTTTTTGGATTGCTTTCTTCTTTTTTGTTGCTGTTTCTGTTTTTTTTTTCTTCTAAGATCTGCAGACAGATAAATTACAACTGAAATTCTTGTCGATTGTGTAAGATCGGCACGATTATTGGCAGCTTTTGGCAAGGCTGTTTACAATTGTAGCGCGAGAAGGCATTGAACTCTTGGCGCTGTTATTAAAGTAGTAGTTAATGGTAGGGGGTTTCAATTGTGTGCAATTTTGTAATAAGCGATAGAAGGAAACGTGAGTTTGAAATTTGCAAATAATTAGGGAGATTTTATTTGATTGATTTCCCTTGACTTCAATGTTAGGTAGAAATTATTGATTTCGCAAAGGCTCATTGGTAAGGAAGGAGTAAATTTAGGTGAAATAGTGCAATGATTCAATCAATCAGAAAAGCATTAAACAACTTTATCGGAAATAGAAACTTATAGATCTCACTGGTTAGGGGAATTAATGGGGGAGTAAAGAAAAATGTATCTTTATACTCAGATTTCCAAGCAATGAAGTTCGCCCTGCATGTATGAAGCCTACAGCAAGGTCTGGCTCAAAAACCCTTTTATCATCGGAAAATGTAGATCGCATACACATAAATATGGGGAGTTTGAGAGCCAAATACATTTTTTAAAAAACAGAATGCACATAGATTTGGAAATTAAAACCCGTTCTTTACAACTCGTGAAGAAAAAAATTAATTTAGTTAGTTATTTTAAAATATTATAACAAACGATTAGTCATGGTGAATGCATAATTACACTCACTTCACTTGATCAGTTTGTTTACTTTGCAACGCAAATAATAAAAATGGCAAATCTGAAATATTTAATATTTCTTTCACAAAAATCTGTCGGCAGTTAAATGCTTGCAACAACAAATAACCGCCAAAGCAAAGCAAGGCAATAAATCAATTCCATGCCGACATAAATTTTGAAATTGACACATCGATTCGTTGCTGAAAAGGCGATAACAAAACGCTCAACACAATTATGCTAGCAACATGAGACAAAATCAATTCTAATGAAAAAAAATATGAAAAATTAGAGATAAATAATTTTTATTCATGGGGCACAGATAAAATTTTAAAAGCAATAAAAGTATATATCGATGGTACGCTGCAATAACCACACTTTTCAAATAAAAAAAAAATAATAATAATTTTAAAAAAACTTCGAAAGATTAATTGAAAAAAAGGTCTGCCAACGGGGAGTTTTAATGTTGTTCTGCTTGCCTTTTAGCAATACGTTTTCTAAAAATTAAATTACATTTAAAAAATATATCTATATAGCTTTTAAACAATAAAAGCAAAAAATTAAAAGAAGAATTCAATTAAAAAAGCAAAAATAATAAGTAAAAACATATAAAATAGGTTCCGAATAATTTAATGAACTAAAGAAAATATTTTTTTCTTTAAAATAATATGATACCAAAATTAAAAGAAAATTGTATTAAAAAACTCAATTGAAAAAAGTAGCTTAAAGTTAAATGAAATTAAAAAAGAATATATATTTTTCTTAACAAAAAAAAAAACAATAAAATCTAAAAATTAAAAAAACGTAAATATATGTTTCCATAAAAAAAGGAGAAAAAGGTTTCTAAAAATTAAATGAAACTAATATATTAATTTATAATATTTTTTCTTTTTGGAACAACAAAATCTAACAAGTAATTTTAAAGCAAAAAACAAAACCGACTTCAACTCTCATATAAAAATTTAAGATTATTATCGTTAATTTCTTCACGATCCAAATATCCGATGAAAAAAAGAATTAACAAAATCGGTTAACGTGGTCCAACATACATAAAAAAAAATTAGAAGAAATTAAAAACATACATACACACATATCTATGACTGTATATTTTTCTTTTTTTCTAACAACCAGTTTTAAAAATTGACAGAAAATTAAATTTTAGAAAAAAATATATATACCTAAATTTATAAAAGAAAGCAAGGAATGAAACCGATTCAAATTAACGTTCCGGTTTGGGTTTCGGTTTTGCCAAGTGTTTCGGTTTCGGTTTTGGTTTCGTTCTTCAAAATTTAATTCGGTTTTGGTTTCGGTTTCGTTCCGGTTTCGGTTTTTCACAGACATTTTGTTAATATTATTTAAATCACAATGTCTTAAAGGTTGAGGAAAGAAAATTGAAAATTACAGTTCACTGATAATATCAACACTAGGTTCTTTCCCTAACAATCCGGACCGGATTTGGTAATTAGAGAATAAGAGAAACATATTTTTTTTTCAAAAATGGAACAAAGTCCAGAAGTACGGGAACGCAAAAACCACATTTCGTGCCCACAAGTCGAGAAACAGCTGATTCACGTTGTTCTTGTTTTTTTCACTTATACCATGTTCTGACCGACATCGGAAACATGTTTTCGTTGCTAAAACTCGACTTTTCGACCTAAAACTTGTGTTTTCGTCCATGCAAAATCTGTCAAACGTAAACCAGTTTTCGCTGAAAACTACACAGATACACAGCAACAACGTCATCACCAGATTCACTTAAATGTTTCCTTTTTGCTGTAAAACTAAATGTGTATGAAAACTAAAATATAATTGTTATTTTCGTCATATATTTACTACATAATAATGAAACCCCTTCATTTCTGTGTCCTTTACAACTATACACGTGAAAATGAAAATCAAAATGACTTCTTCCAAATAACCGATGCCAGATCGGAGATTTAATTTATTAGGCACCATTTTAGTAGCTTTTTGCGAAAAGTTACCTTGACATACTTATTTACTACTTAACAAGAATTTTAGCAAAATATTGCTGATTTTGGTTAAATAAATCATTTATTTCAAAGAAATTTTGATTTATTATTTTTGTAAATTTCTGGAAACCGATTGAAACCTGTGATTGAAATGGTTTCGGTATCGTTCCTTTTCAGGTTAAGATAACGGTTACGGTTTTGGTTTCGGTTTTGAAAAACGAAACGGTTTTAAACGGTTACGGTTTCGGTTTGGGTTTCGGTTTCATTCCTTGAAAGAAAGTAAAAAATATTCTGCCGTCCGGGGACTCGAACTGCATGACACGCAAGTGTTTTGCCACAGTATAGACAGTAACCAACCTTTTTGGGTTGTTGTTGTAGTAGTCGTTGTTGTTGTAGTTATATTCACTCCTGAGGAAGGCACGGGGTTGTGTGCTGCTATTTAATGGCCTTCCTCAGACTTTTTCTTAGATATCAGGGTTGTGTGCTGCATTATTATTAGATAAATAAATTTAAGCATTTGACAAATCGTGATTTTATTAAAAGAAAATTATAAATGGTGTTGAAAAACCAAACAAACGCTCGTGCGAAAGCTCTATATTTGTGTCTTGTTAAAATTTATACATGGCGTATTGATGGTAATACAAGCAATGTATTCTTTTGTGGATTTTATGTTACTTGACAATTTAGACAACGTGCGAGCTGCCAGGTTCTGTTATCAATATAATTAACACAAGCTTTTTCGCGTAGTTGCCTTTCAATAAATAGAATAAACAAATATTCGCAAATAAATTGGATTTATTTTATAACTGACAACTAACGTACGCTTTTTGTTCTTTTCTCAATTCTGATTTTGACTCTATTACCGCCAACAACTTTATGTGTATACATATTTACAAGCTGTCAAAATTTTGCGCAGTCACACGAGCTAGGTAAAAACTATGACATTCTTATTCACAAGGAGAAATCTCAAAATTTTTGTTTGGTATTTCCAAATTTTCTCTTTTTTATCAGTTGGCAAAAGCCCTTAGTGGCAGCGCTCCGAGCGTTGAGATAGTAATTTCATGTCAATTAGTAGAAAAGTTCCATGATGTATACCATTTTATGTGGAATTATTCAATAAATTTCGTTTTACATTATTCTTTTTGAAACTATTTGGAGTTAATTATTTTTTGTTTCTTAAAAGCAACCNAATAATTTCATCCCTAGCATATTCATCCCCGAGGAAGGCAGCCGCCAAATTCACCGAAGGTTGTTTACTGGTCATATTGTGGTTTTGCTCAGTCGACCATTGCGACTCTTGGAGCAGCGCGAGCAAAATGATATACAAACGCTTTCTCTCAAAACAGCTTTTCACCATGAAAGTTGGTAAGGAAGCTTTTTGTTGAAAGAATTTCGTGCCAGAATAAACAGTCATTCAAACTACCTTTCCTACTGCCTTAAGGTGCTGGTAACCGATGGGAATAATTCTCATAAGACAAGGAATTCACTCTCATCGTAGGATAAATTTCCATTCTTATTACTAATTAGACTGTGAGAATGAAAGTTATTCTCACCGTATATCAGCACATTTACAAAATACTTTCAACTATCTAAGGCAAAGTTTCCCTGAAAGACCTCAGAAACCATTTAACACTTCTGGAAGTGCGGAGCTCAGCGCGAGCACTATTCTGGCATAATTCGCACCATGCGATTTCGTATTTATCCTCATACATATAAAGTAGGCGTTTTATATTTCTTTCAACTTTAATTTGGTATCTAATACGACCCTTAAATACCTAAACTGAGAAGATAGAGTGATTTCCAGCTTAACTACTACACCAAACATACACTCGTACATACATACGTCTGTATTTATCTACCTACTTTTAATTCGCTAACCACCTAATTCGTCCAAACCTCAGTCAAGGATAAAAGAGAATTACAGTCGTGATCTACAAAGCTCAATTCGTACAAATTAACCAAAACCACTCAGCTACAGCTCAATCATCAGGCAAAAACTGCATTTGCGACGAAAAAAAAATTAAATGAAATATTTCATTTGTAAATAACTTAGGTAGTTTAACGCAAAATGCGCACTTTTAAGTAGTCGCAACAAACTGGTTTGAAGTTAAAAGATTGCAGGCAATTTGTGCAGGAAAAAACCAAAAAAAAAAACTATTCGCAAAGTTTCTTATTCGCGATTTTCGGCAAATTAAAAATCACTGCCTGGTAGATAGACTTCTACGAATTTCGGCGTGTTTTACAGCTCCTTTTTTCGGAAGATGTTTCTGCACTTTATTCAGTTTATTGTGCTTTTCTTCTTGTTTATTGTTTATTCGCAAGGGACCTCCTTCCTTTCATTTCTCGCAAGCATGTCTTGTAGGCCAATTTAGCTGGTCGACTGTCCGAAAACCTTTTTTCCATCGTCCAGTTTTGAACCCTACTCAAACGTATCGATTGCGCTCTGGTGGTGGTGGTGGTGGTGGTGATGGCGGTAACTCCGACAGCGGTGGTAGCGGCGGCGGCGGGCGGCATCGTTTGCTTATCATCAGGCTTTTCGTTCTTTTCGTTTGTTTATTTTTTCGGGTGTTTTCATTGTATTTATTGCGTAATTTGAGCAGAAAATTGATGCAATCATCGATGGATGCTGATGTGGTTGATGTTGCAGCACGTAATCGTTGCCTTTATTTTGTTACTTGTCGGTTGTCGGTTGCCGGTGCTCTTTCGCACTTTTTTCCCCCAAATTTGGTTACACTTCTCTCATGTTTCCTGTGCCTTTTTTCGATAGTGATTTTCTGTTTTTTTTTTTTGGTATTTCGATTTTTGGTTTGCGCATAAATTTAGGGTTTTTGATCTTTTGCGCTTACCATTACGAAGATTCAATCTCGTCTGCCTTGTTGTTTGTCCACCGCGGCGGCCTGTCTGGCCACCGATGTGATTGACCTTTCGAGCCAAATTGGCTGCACAGGCACTCTAAAGGTAGTAGAGAAAGAGGTGTGCGTAAGTTGTGTTTGTGATTTTTTTTTTACGCTTTCGAGATTTGTATTCCATTAAAGCGTATTTTGCTTGTGTTTCCTTCTTTTGTGTATACACACCCTTTTCGTTAGCGTTTTGGTCCCCCATTTGGTGAGTAATAATTCATCGCATTTGTGTTGCTGCTGCTCCCAGATCAGAACATTTTATCTGCTCGAATATTCGTATGTGACTCGGCAATCAAGTCGTTTACTTACTTACATATCAACTTATGGAAATCAACTTAACGTACATGCGTATATACGTTTTTTGACATTGCTGCGCGCAGCTGAAGCTTTTACTGCACATTCATATGGACACACTTATCTACTTGTATAGTTTTTTATCGCACGTTTTTTCATGCGTATTTTAGCCATTTTTCCACCTTAGTGTACGCATGTGAGCGAAAGAAAAAAAAAATTATATAAAAAAGAGGTGATAAAGTAAAAATAGTTTTGCTCATAAAATCTGAAATCTACCGCATGACATAACCGCCTTCAGCAAGTCTGCTCAAGTTGCCGTAAAGACACGCCTAATCAGCACTAAGTCACGCTTTGCAATTCCGCCAGAAATTTAAATTTTTTTTTAATTATCTTGCAACATTTGAAGTCTTGCTTTTTGCAATTTTTTAGTGATTTCATTTTCGGTTGTTAAATTCTTCGCTTATTCTCTTAGGGTTAAATTAGATAAACATTAGACGCAAACAAAACAGTCCGCCGTACATCTCCCCGTCTAAAGAACTCGTAGTTTTGCAAAGGAAATTTCGACAAAGAATTTTTTCGGTCCAACCTAGGAATCGCCTCTTACATTTTTCGGTGACACCTACCTGGCTTTTATTTATTGACATTAGGCTGGTATCTTAGGGTGATAAAAACTGAGATCTGGTGGTTAAGTAGGAGAACGGTGTACTTGAGGTCGATGAGCTTTGTTACAAAAAAAATTTCTCCTTGATACAAAAACATCGATATAACATACCTTAAAATTCGACCGCCGAAGATATGACGAAAAATTACAAAAGGCATTTTATTAGCAAAAGTTTAGTGATTTTTGTAGAGATTTAATTTATTGATATTAGGGTGGTGCGTACTAGAACGGGGTACTTCAGGTCAATAAACTTTGGAACAAAAATATGTCTCCTCGCGATGAAAACTTTGATGTATCATACTTTTAGGTGCGACAGTACGCCTACGTTCACCAAAAAGAATTCGAAATTGCCTTCGAATCGAAATACTTTCTTAGCAAAAGTTTCATAAGCCTTGATTTATCCTAAATGAATAAAAACTATCTAATGTTGTTTCTTTTAAAAAATTCACCAACTTCTACCATTTTTTGTATGTAAAGTCTACCAAATAATTTTTTTTTTCTGAGGCCAAGCACTGCTCTCGAATCACCCTACATACATAGTTATATGTATGTAAATGTTCATTTCATAAATTGTAGGTCATTGCTGCTGGTATTGTGAATTTTATGGCTTATAAAGTCGCGTGGCTTTTACCATTACTGAACAACGACTGCAACAATAACATTACTGACCATATGCCACTGAACTTCTATGCATTTGTACATATGTACATAAATAGGCACATGCTCATTTATATGTACTTAATAGGAAGCTTTTGCTCTAATGTAATTGCACTGTTATTTTTCAAACTTTTTTATTGGATGCTGTTTTCCTTTTATTGCTAAATGTGCAAGTTTTTACTGTATGTATATACATTAGGGTGGTCCAAAAACAGTAAATTCGGAATTGTAATGCTCTCACCCCCTAGGATTGTTCTATATTGAGAAAAGTATACCCCTATTTTTGTTTGAAATCAAAAAATATTTAGAGGTCGCTCAAAGCGCTCAAAGCTTTCCATGTATTTTTATATGCAAAAAACAACTTTTCGTAGAAATGCTATAGAATTCTCGAAAATCAATGTTTTTCGATCGGAAAACTCAGGTTCTCTTTAAGAGACTTTCAATAATAACATCCAATTGTTTATTCAACCATTTTTTAATACTAACGATTTTTATTGGTCCGCCCATTGTATTTTTCGGGGTTTGTATGGGTTTTTGGCGGATCTATAAATTATAGTTGCGATGATAAAATGGTTGAATTAACAATTGGGTATTATTATTGGGAATCTCGTGTAGATAAACAGAGTTTTCCGATAGAAAAATATTGATTTTTAAGAGTTATATACCGTTTCTACGAAAAGTGGGTTTTACCCATATAAAAAACACGGAAAACTTTGGGCGCTTTGAGCGACCTCTTTTTTTTTGATTTCAAAATAAAAAAAGAGGTATACTTTTTTCGATATAGAACAATCCTAGGGGGTGAGAGCATTACAATTCCGACTTTACTTTTTCACATGCATTTTTGGAACACCCTAATGTACATACTTAAGTCAGTTGAAGCTGGGCTGCTGTCTAGCGTACATCGGGACACATGCCAACATAAGCAGTTTAGAAAACGATTTATTGTGGTCATTTTGGTCTGTACGAGGAAGTTTTCCTGCTTTTATATGCTCACTTATCCGTTTGTGCATTAGCGCACACAAGTGGTGGGTTTTGGGGTTCAAACCCCCCTAAAGCTAATAACCTCAAATACAATCTGTATCTTAAACCTAAGAATCCAGCTCTCAAGGAAATTATAGGAAATATTTATTATAATTTCTGTTGCTTGAAAAAGCGCTTTGCTTTTGCTGTAAATTTTCATGAGGGAATAAATATAAGAGCATTTTCTTTCTTGAGAGCTGCAAACTGATTTAAGAAAATTTCTTTTCCATTTCTCGTCCGTAGTTTTATATGAATTTTTCGTTTTTCTTGAGAGTTCAGTTAATTTTTTCGGTATTTGAAATATTAAAAAAATTTAGCAATCGTGAAAAATCACCATCTCGAAAACTAGAAATCGAAAAAATGAACATAGAAGTGCAAAAATTCCTGGAATCAATAAATTTATTTTTACTGACTCTTTTTTAAAATTNTTAGGGGTACCGTTAATTTCTTCATGATCCAATCATCGGATCTCTAAAACAAATTACGGGACGAACCTTGAGGTACTAGCTTTCTAATAAAAAAAGGATTATTGAAAACGGTTCACGTGGTCCAAAGTTATGTATTCCGGCGAGATGATAACCTCCCTTTTTTTTGAAGTCGGTTAAAAGCGTTTGAGTTCTGTTAATCTGTAAATAAAGTGCAGTTTATGAATTTTAAAACGTTTACTTATTTATTACATACTGTACATAAAATTAGCATAAATGTATATTAAAGAGGGTATTATCTGAAGCAAATTTTCAGTATTTTCCGGTGATATATCTTCACAAATATAAAACCCCCCCGAAAATATATTCCTGGGTGCGCCCCTGCGTTTGTGGCAAAGAAAGTGTGATATTTTTTAACAATTATGGTTGTTTATTATTTTATTAAGATAGCGCACCATTCTACTTGGGTGTTTACTGAAAAGAAAATCGGGTATGAATAAAAATTTTCTTTAGGCAGAAATACTTACTTATGACGTTTTCTTTTCTGCATAAAATGTTTCACTTTCATTGCCTTCTCCTCAATATATATTTGTGCGTAGAGCGCACAGAAAAGGCAAACAATTTTCTGAAGCAAAGAAAACGCCAGTTTGTATGTATTAGGGTGGTTCTTAAAAATAACAACATTATGGAGCACCTCCTTATTTTATTCTTGGTGGAAAATAAACACATTTGAAAAAATAGATTTTTTAAATCGCAAAAATTCGACAAAATTTTGACTTTGATCCGCTATAAATCAGCGACTTTATCAATTTATATTAATAAGTTTCAATAATATGTGAAATTTATTAGTTTTCAAGTAAAAATTTTGTAGATTTTTACGATTTAAAAAAAATTTTAAATTTTTTCAAACCCTGGTAGCGACGCCTAAAAATTAGTTTAAAATTTTTAAATTTTGGTGGAAAACTAATATAAAAAGCCCAGGCGCAAAACCTTTTTATGTGCAAGTATTCATTTGAGTTTGACGTATTAACTGATAACTACAGAGATCAACGTTAAATCGCTATTTACTGGTCGCCAGACCAAAAAGGAATGAATGGGAATGGCCGTGCTAGTCTCTCTCTCTAGCATAAGCTAGAATAAGAAAAAACCCCTCCCCAATTATCCAAGAACAGAATTACCCAAGGCAATGGCATCGAAATCCTTGTAACAGTGAGAGTACTACCTGAACCATTTCCTAGCATTTCGTAGATCACAACTTAGTCGCCTAGGCTCCGTTTTCTTCTCTTTACTGTAGAAAATTACAGGTTAAACTCGGTAACAGGTGCACTATAACTAAGTTTTTAGTGTACGCTCCCACTTTCTTGATAACACTAAGGACCAACTAATAATCTATGTGAGATTTCACAGCTCAGCGAAGCTAAATTAGCCTAACCTATGCAGTATTTCATTAGCAGGGATAAAAACGTCGGAAGCGGTTTTCTGGTTCGTCGAACTCCTTCAAGTATAAAGGATCTTCTAGTATGATCCAAGTAGAATGCTCTTCTTCAGAGGTGAGGGCGTTGCCCAGATAGAATTTCGCCGAGTTTCTGATATCTAGGTTAACTTGAGGGTTTGTCGAAAGATGGCACTGTTTTAGGAAATCTGAAGAGTATCCAGAATATTATGCACTGCGCGTTTCCAAAACAGACGTCCTTACTGATTTTTTTGCCCAAGACGATGTTCTGCGTGCGTATATAATGCAATTGCCCTCAAAAAAACCAGCTAGTGAAACAACCGAAAATTACTTTTAAGTCTTATCTTTTAGTCACATTCATAACAAATTAAGTAGATTTAAAGAGATCTATAAAGTGATATTTTCATACAAATTTTCTTCTTTATTGATTTAAAAAAAAAAATATATAAAATGAAAAGCTTAAAAACTGTAAGTAGAGAAAACATTTTTTAACTTATTTTCTTCTTTTCCTTTGAGCCGGGCTTTCGTACTATTTCATTTTCTTTAATTTCTTGTTACTCAGAGATATCTAAATTTGGATTTGATGCTTTTTAAAGACTTCGACATAACTTTCTCCGCACTTTCTGTTTTAACATTTGTTATAAAAAACCAAACAATTGATCGCATCACACACCTTGAAGCACGGCGTACATATGTATATAAAAATTCAATAAATCCATTATTTCTCAAATGAAACTCGGTCAGCAGTGTTGAAAAAAAACACAAATCAATAAAAAGGGCACAATCAACTACTTACACATAAACATATTTATGTACACGCTGTCATTGGAACGGCGCACAAGTCAAATTTGTTACACCTCCCACTCCACTTACCATGTACCACTTGCCACTTGTAACCTAATGCTCTCACAAACAATGAACATTAAATCTCCAAGTGTAGCAAAAGTAATAACAAAATTAAATTGGAAAAAAAAATATTCGACGTCTGCTTGCGCATTAATGGGCGATCGACGAGCAATTGATATGGCCTATCAATACTGGCATCAATGACGCTATCGATCTCACCAACCGAACAAACGAACACCAAGCCCAGACAATGAAGCTTTCTTCTAGTGGTAATGCGGCGTTTTCGTTGGTGTTGTTGTTGTTGTTGTTTTGTAAGTACTTACACCTCAATCAACGCAATTCTACGCATATAGCGATTTGATGTGAATGAAATGTTTTCATATAACTTTTTTTTGCCAGCAATCGCACACAAATATCTACAATACTCGTATGTACATATGTATGTATGTACATAATTATAACCTCAAAAGTGAAATTGATCCACTCACTTTAAGTGTAACACACTTATGTTCATATAAACATACATACATATGTATGCACATTTTAATAAACCATGGGCAACAAAAAAAGATGCTGACGAACCACTTAAATAAGTGATCTTTTATGTGCGATGGTTACAATGTTGCATTGCAAATGTACGTTTGTGGTAGTTGTGATCACTGTTGTTGCTGCTGCTGCTGCTGCACTCCAAGTGTGTTTCATGATGATGCAGCGTCTTTAACGTATCGTCTGATTAAATACATATCACTCTTTTAAGGAATATCGCTTTGTCCAACTTTTGATTTTCCATCTTTTGCACGCTACTACTGGGCATAATGGGTTTTATAGTGAATTCAATTATTATTTTTTCTCTTTGTGGACAATTTCAATTTCATTGCATTTCATTTTCTATTCAGCGCCCATATAAAGCTTCTCCGTAACTGAGCAGTGGTTACTCTATTTTTGTGTGATTTCCATCGAACAAACGCAGATACTAATGTGTTCATAAATACATATGTACACACATTAATACAAATACACTCTTGAACATTTGTTGCATTTCACAGCAATCAGCTTTCATCAATGTTGAGACACAAATGAATTGATCGGTACTCATATTAATCAATGATCATTCATACGGACATATGTATATATACATAGATATGCAAACATATGTATGCACATTAGGGCGGGTAATTTCTTTTACTATGCGTGTTTGGCATAGAAGTATTATACCTGAAATCCTAAGGAAATTTGACGGTCTGTAATCAATTTTGAGCTTGCCAAATTGCGAAATTTGGTTTTTTTCTTAAGAAAAATTATTTTGCTGTAGTTTCGTAAAGAAGTGTTTACAGTTTTTTATAAAGTTAGGCTATAAGGGATTTTCTGGTATGAGACATGCATTCCTGGGCTTATCTTTTCTTTAAATATCCGACAGTGGCGCAAAAGTGAAACATTTTAAACGTATAGCTATTTTTTACTTTTCCTTGTATTTTTGTTCCACACATTCATTGTTAATTTCTTCAGACCCATTAATTTCATAGAAATCTAAAATAACATAAAAATTTGCTAAAAGAAATATTAAATTCGATGATAAGGTGAAACTATAACTTTCGGTTGTAAATGATTTTTCTTGCCTCTTTCCGATACTTCCGATTCGGACTGAGCCTTCAATATCGTGTATGTATATTACTTGTAATATTTCCAGCTATAGCTAAACTATAACTAAATAGTAAAAAATTGTAAAATTAAAAAAAATATATCTATGTTATTTTGATTACAAAAATATTTTTTATTCTTAATAGACCAAACTTTGCTTAAATTTATTAACTATTTAAAAACTGAAAAGAGATTACTCTTTTCGTACTTAAGTTATTAATTTAACCGTGCCAGATTGGCCATTTCGCCCACTGTACGACGTTACAACTAAAAAAAATGTTATGTTGCGCCCACTGGCGGATGTTTTAAAACATAAAAAACCTTGTAGCATGTTTTTATACAACAAATTTCAATACTTCGTAACAAGGCTACAACAAAATAAAACTTTTTTAAGGACAAAAAACCAACGTTCGCAATTTGGCAAGTTCGAAATTGATTTTAGACCCAATTTTACAAAGAATTTCACATATAGTTCTGTATGTCATAGCCTCATAGTCGAAAAAATATCCCATATAAAGTGACCCGTCCTAATACATATACATACATATATTCGTATAAGATTTGTCCCACTTTCTGTGACAATAACGTTGTTTTGAAATTTAAGACGTTGTGCGCCTTTTTTTAGAGCATTTGTGAGGCTTTCTTGACTTATTTAGCTACTTTATCTGTAATTTCCCAGCGATATAAGTTTCTTGTGCATAAATATTAACACCAATGTATAGCTTTGTATCGTCTGATAATTTTCTTATTACTGTGATGCACTGCCAACTTTTTTCGCTGGGTTCATTAAATAAATCTGCATGCATCTGCCAATAAAAATTAGGCGGCACATACATTGCCAAGCAATGCATGGATCCTCCAGCAATGGTTGAGTTAGTGTTCAGCTTAGTATAATATAACTTTTAAAAATGCTATGGTGCTGAAAGTCTCCTAAAAATTTTGAGTACCTCGGCTGCACGAAATTTTACGAACGCAAAAGCATAAATACGAAAGTTGGCCGCGGTTGAAGTAGAGACGGTGTTCTTAAAATTAGTAGAGCCTCGGGTTAGGTGGCATTCAATTGTTCTAGGTTAGGTTTCAGAAGAAAATTGAAACTGCAAATCTAAAGAAATGGAAATTCCTGGACATCTGCTTGCATAAAGTGGATTTCTTCGCCCTCTCTTCCACATTGAGACGCCACGACAGTCTATTATCAAGTATCCAACATGCTCAATGAAAAGTACTAAGTACGTATTTTCTGCGTGCCCTAAATCGTTTGCAAATCGGATACATAGGAACTTATATGTATAGTATATGCACATACATATATACTATTGAACTAGCCATTTGAGGCCAAGTACGCCGAAAATCCATACATACATAAATGGAATTAATCAAAACACTTTCATTTTCAATCACGTTCGGCGCTCCAAGTCCGAAATCAAAGAAACGAATTTCGGTTACGCCTTTACAGATTTGTTAGGGTTATTTATGACTGCTTTCGCACAGTCATATACACGCATGTATACTATTTATATACCTATGTATTTACATCAATGCTTATGTAGGTTTTGTCTTTGATTAATAAAAATGATTGGTGGTATAACGAATGCAATTTAATTTCTAAACAATAAAAATTACGTAAAAGAGAAAAAAAAAGTCGGTACAAATCAAGTAAACTCAACAACTACATACATATGTTTGCATAATGGGCCCGCAGCGATTTATGAATGAGCGATAATCAAATCACTAATAAACGCCTATAAATTGTACTGCAGACACAAAAGACATACAAAAAAGGCAATAAACCAAAAACAGAAAACAGCGAAAATAGATACTTTAAAAACGAATAGAAACGCAAAATAAGCCAAGAAACTAAATTTGGTAGCAGAGAATGAAAAATGCATTTGACTATGTACTTGCATGATTACCTATAACGAATCGTTAGCGATAATACGATTTGAAAGGTTAAACTGAAAGGGAATTGTAAGCTGATAAACTTAGTTGAACTTGGTATACATATATACCTACTAGGGTGAGCCAAAAAAAACGAGCCTTACGAATTTATGACCTTAAAAGAATATATTTTCTGAGATGAAAATTTTCCCATTTGGAAAAATTTGCATTCCAATTTCAAAAGATATCGGTGAGCATTTGAAATTTTCCATTTAAATAACAGGTAAAAAATTTTGTACCATTAAAAATGTTATAACTATTGAACCGTTTGAGATACGCACATTCTTGTAAAACAAGAAATTCTCTCAAAATTTATCCTGAAGGTGATTGTCTTAGAAGCTATTAAGAGTATTAAATATGTTAGTAATATTGCTGAACGAGGTATAGCGTTGAAACAAAATTATAATCGAACTTGGACGAAAGGCGAAGAACAAAATCTATTTCTTTTGCAAGAGTGCAATTACATCGCCAGCGATATCCCAAATTTAATAAACTGAATTTTATTAATAATTAAAAATAATATTAATGTTTAAAAATGCAATAAAAATTAAAAAAAAAAGATTAAAACTCTCTTCTCTGACAAATCTAGTTCATGTTATTTAAATGAAAATTTTCAAATGCCCACTGGCACCTTTTAAAATTCTAATACACATTTTTTCAAATGGGAGAAATTTCTTCTCAGTAAATAGGTCATTTTATGACCATAAATTCTTTCGGTTAGTTTATTTTGGCTTACCCTAATACATACATATATACAGGCAGTAGCAGCGCATTGTTGAGGGTATAAAACAAAGCGCTACCAATTAATTTGCATGCGAGTATACAATAGACAGACAATAAAAGGCTGTGTAAAAATTTATTGGCAACAAGGAGTTAACAAAGGAAACATACATTTATGTACTTTGAAAAATCTCGCGTGAAAAAATTTTGAAGCCCAGTTAATACCCGGTTTACTGTTAGGCTTTTAAGTGTAACAAGAAAGAAAACTAATTAGTTCTTTGAAAAAAAAAAACCAATTTTGTTTTTAAATAAAATCTCGGGATTTAAGTAAACAAATGAAGTTGGAATTTTGCGATATATTTGCCAGAATATGGACAATGTGTCAAATTTCTAGTAAATAGACCATTTCAGTATTAAATAAGTAGCGTAAACTTTGTAGCTGTTGTTTATATATGCATTTACGTACATACATACATAGATTTTTTAATTACTTTATACATATGTGTCTGAATAAATACTCTCCCAGTAATTTGAATAGCACACCCTTTTAATCCGCAGTATGTACCACTTTCCTTTCGTTTGCTTAATATTCAATAATTTTTTATAAAAATTAAAATTTTAAACAAATTTAAAAACATGTCAACAAATAAGTGCGCTATCCCAAAGACGAGCAGTGCATAAATTAATAACATTTTTAGAAAAAAATCGGATATGCCATTTGTAGCCCATGCATTTTAGTGTAATAAAGTGCAAATTTCAAGTGCCTACAAAATACCGTTGATTTTTAATTTTTTTTTTGTTGACGGCGCGCCGTTGCGTATTTTTCCCCCACATAAGAATTTGATCGAGCATACTTCCTATGGAAGCAAATGCACTATGCCACTTGAAACTGGCACTGGCAAAATGAGGAGCGCTCTAAATAACTGATCTTCCGAGTAGGTTTCAACAAAAGTCAAACAAAAGAAAAAAGCTCAGTAGACAGCTCAGTGATGTATGTCTATTGCCAAAGTTAAATTTGAACTGTGTCATTATTATTTTTCTTAAATTTTCACTTTACAACGAAAGCTGAATCAGAAGCTCTTGAAACTTTGCCCATTTCATACAAAACAAAAAGGAGTGCAGAGTCGACCACGGAGGGCTTTAAATATCGGAAATAAGGGCTCCCAAAAAGCGTTTATTTTTCTATTTGTTCCCTTTTTGTTTCTTACAAATAACCTATTATAATTGCATACATTCGATTATCATTGATTTGCTTTCAATACGAAACTAAATAGCACGCTCTTAAATAGTCTATTTTCATATGAGAATCGAGCCATGAAGAAATCGATGGTTGTAATTTGATTAGTAGTTTGTTTTTAATTCCTTACTTCATATAAGTTAAAAAACAACATTACCATAAAAATGTCTACAGGTGGAAAGCAATCTAATTAACATTTTCCTTTCAAATTTTAATTATATGTTTATACTAAAATTAATTGACGGATCGATCAACTGCACGCACACATCCCAATTAAACAGCTGCACAAAGCGAACGCCCAATAAACATTGTGGCGAACGTTCGAAAAAACCTTCGATATCCAATATGAATATCGAACTGAGTACAAACTCATAACCAAACTTAGTTTTCAAACGTTCATTGTAAATTGGAAATACACTCGAAGTGGATTCCAAAAAAAATTAAAACCAAAGTAACAAGAGAGAAAGTGAAATCCAGGTCCAAGGCGTATTTAAACAAGGTGGTGTTGGCCGTATATATAAGTAAAAAATTACACTAACAATTTATACGCTGATGTCCATACTGTCATTGGTATGAGTTACAACAAACACATCATTTTGACGTAATGGCCTCTACGGCGAAAAACTCAGCTGTCGCCCCAACACCACCTTGTTTAATACACCTTGTCCAGGTCATTCTCGAAGGAAAATACATATGTATAAGACAATCACTCTCGCTCAATAAAATTTCAATTCGATATGGGCTGGATGTCGAATTCATAACGAAGGGAAAATACATTGGATAACGAATACCAGCCTATTGCACATTCGTTATCGAAGGTGAGACTGGAAAAAATATTGAATTTTCAAACATTTTCGAATTGTTAACCAAGCGCAATGTTTATTGGGTGTAAACACAGCTTCATATGTATGCACGTATGCGCACATATGTATGCACGTATACGCATACATACTACTTAAAATCCATAAAATGTAACTTATTATTGAAATCATATAAATTGCATTTCATTAAACCATCAGTGAATAGATTTCCACGTTTGTGTGCTTGCTTTTCGCTGTCAATGGAAAGTTGGAAGATAATCAAATAAATGTGATTGGTTAAAAGTTCAGTTAGTCTAGACTTAACTTAATTTAACTTGACGTAAAAAATCAGCAATGATTACTCAACACGTCAACTTAAGCCAGAACCGGAAATATTTTATTCTTGTATCTCCGTTTTCAGCTGTTTGACAGTTTGCCGCCTATAATGCCACATCAAAAAAATTCATACAAAAAAATATCTCTGCATTCATTTGTTTTTGAGAAAATCTGGCCAGCCCGATTTACTCACCGCTCTCAATTTCTATAAGGCCGTAACTTAAGAATCTAAAATCTACAGGTTCTTAAATTTCTTACGTTAAGTTAAGTTTTAATTAACCGCCAACACAGTTTCTCATACGTATAACTGGTTGGCCAAAATATGATGTAAAATTACGTTACGAAAATTAAGTCTGAACTAACTGAGCTTTAATTCAGCATGAAACTCGAAAGTAAATATGTATTAGAGTCCAGCGCAATTGTATTTGCCGCATTTCATTCAATAAGTACTCCTTGCATTGTACTCTACTCCCAACACATTTGGGGTGTTCACAGTTCGTTCCAAATTGTGTCTGAAAATGTAGACGTCTACATTTTGAGACATCTTTAGCATCAAACTGTGAGCACCCCTTTCTAGCAGTCGTCGCAAAATCGTCTCAAAACTTTGCTGGTGTTGCCAGACATTTC
>NW_016158963.1:0-56787 GCF_001687245.7 Rhagoletis zephyria | reverse complement strand
TTACGCGTCTACATTTTGCAACCTCGCAGCAGGGTTGCATTATGGCAATACTAATCGCATTTTTTTTATTTATTGGGCACGTTTTCTGTATTTGCATTTAATTTGAGCGCAATTTCTGATGAAAAGAAACAAATCAATGCAAAGAAATAACAAATATTAGGAATTGGTAATTAAGTTAAATAAATACAATTTTTCAGAAACAAAATCGAAAGGCGACATATAAAAAAGCACGCAAAGAATGGATTAAGGGAAACCTACATACCAAATTTCGTTGAGATATCTCAATTTTTGCTCGAGTTATCGTGTACACGGACAGACGGACAGACGGACAGACGGACAGACGGACAGACGGACGGACAGACAGACATGGCTTAATCGATTTCTTTTTTCATCCTGATCATTTATGTATACATTTGTCTATATCTATCTCGATTCGTTTCGGCTGTTACAAACAACCGTTATGTGAACAAAATTAATATACCCTTGTGCACAAGTGCGCTCGGGTATAAAAAAGTGGCAACAACAAATGGTAAGGCCATAGAAAATGTAGGCAAAGCGTTCCAATGAAGCGCTTGACTGCATAGCGAAAGGAAATCAAAACACAAACATACAATTTGTGCAAAAGCAATACTTTAGCAACAACTAGCAATAGCAATAAACAAAAAAAAAACAAATCACAGAAAGCTCCTCAGCTGTTTAGTTGCAACAAAATATTTGTAGCTAACTATTTACGTGCCAATAAACCCCATAAAATGCGCAGAATTTCAACCAAAAGACTCAACGTACTCTCCGCTGCAACAACAGCAAGTGGTTAGAACAGAATATGTGCATAGCTTGTGGCAAGTATGGAAGTGGTTGCTGAAGTGGATGTACATACATATGTATGTTTGTACATATATCGGCGTATAAGTGCATACTAAGTATATATGTACAGATATGCGACAGTGCCTATTTTGGCCGGCAGCTCTATCGATCGACTCCGTGCATCACTGTTGCGCTTGCGTACGCATATTGCTAGCTTTTCTTTGTTCTTGTTGTTGCCACTGTTGGATATGTATTGTTTCGCACTGGCCTTCCTGTATATATATATATATTTTTTGTGCTAGTTTTCTAGCGTTCCGTTTTTGCGGTATGAGACCTTATAAGGCATTCAAACACGGCCTTCTTTTGAGTTCCGCTATTGTAATTCCTTTTAAACTACCTTATGTATGTATCTTCGTACGTATGATGTGTGTTTATAAATACAAGTCTAATAATTTTTGTAAAATTTGGACAATTTGGATAATTTGTAATCATTTGGATTATTAACTATGATTCCTGGAATCGCTCACACACTGTTGTGGTATCCTCTTTTAGCGCTGGCAAACAATGTGCGATTGTGCTACATATACTTCCGATTGCATATCTCTTACTTTTAATTTGAACTAATAACGATAATTTAGTAATGCCGGAAGCATAAAATAGAGGTAAAAATTTGCCCGGCATTTTAAAAATATTTTTCCGCATATCGGTGAAGGCGACACCTAATCTAGTTCAGTTAATTGTGCGCAATTCGGTGCGCCATCTAGCGGCTACTAGTTCAGAATCAATTTTAATTCCGTATAACCAAACCGCAGCTGTCAACTGACCGGTGCTGATAGCGCCACCTTCAGTTGCAAAAGCAAAATTGCTAGCTGTCAAAAAGTTGCTGCCAAAGTGGCGCTCTCACATTTGTTTCTCTTTTCCAATCAGTCCATTTAAAACTGATTTGCTGGGTGGGTGAGTTTGCCACCTTCTGCGGACTGACATTTATTATTTTATATAAAACACAAATTCTAGTGCAGAAATGAAGCTGTAAAATTATAAAAAAACAGCAAAATTTTAGTCCATAAAGTCTGAAAAAAACCAGGTCACAAAAAGGTGGAAAGCTCAAAATTACTGGAGCAATTTGCGAGTGAAAAAACAAAAACAAGATAATCTTATTGGATTGCAGTGCATGCCAAACGAGAAAAATTTGCAGAATTGTTTGCTTGCGTCCATTTGCTGTGTCGACTCCAGGCTCGCGCTTAGTTAAAGCTAAAATAACTTATCTATTTTAATACAAATATCTTGTAATAAAGTGCTCATCAAATACTATAAAACTGAAGCCATACTCCATTGCGTTATTGTACTCGAAAATCTAATACGCCTAACTGGTACGTGGCAGTGGTGGAGCTGGTGGTGATCGGTGACTAGCCGGCCTTGCATGGCAACGTCACTTTAAGAAGGTAAACAATGTTTTTTTTTCTATAATTTAACGTTTTTCTAATCGTACACTTTTATTTGCATCAATTAAATAAGTATGTATATAAAATTAAGAAATGCCGTTTGTTGCGCTGTGCTAGAGGGCTAATTGTAAGCTGGCCAGCTAAATTCGACGCTCTCATAAACAGTGACTCATTTTAAAAAAATTATCGACACATTCGCTGTTCTACTTAAAAGCAATCCAAAATACACTAAAACGCTTCAAACGGTGAATATCCCAGTAGCTAATTTCAGGAACTATGAACTGAGCCCGGAGTGCCAAAAAATTAAAGGCCTCCAAAACAGCGCTTATTATTATAGGACTTAGTTCGGTAGGCCTTCTAGAGAAGGGTCTTTTAATGCTGCTTTTTTAATTCAAACAAATATTTGGGGCATATTCGCAGTCGAAATTAAGTCGATTCTAAAGTTAGTTGTACCTTTTTCTACAGTTTTGAGTATAAATACCTCCCGATCTTTTATAGGTTCATATCAAAAATGTCTTAATATACATACTGAAATTCAGTTGCAATGCTGAATAATAATATTATAAATAATATTATATTATAATCTTCTACATAAATTGTAAATCGGAAAACCCCTTCTGGTAGGCTTACAGGGATCCCTTTCTCAGCCTTTCTTGGGTAAGCCTTCAAGTATGGCCCCACTTAAAAAGACCGCCTAATTATCTTCGGCGATGTACCTATTGCAAAGTAATTTATATCAGACATATGGAAATGTTGAATAATTTCTCAAATCCGCGGATGTATGTAAATAGGTTTTAAGATAAATATGTTCAGACATACATATGTATGTACATATGAAAACAAATAGCAATGGCAATACATGTTTATCGCAAGTATCACCAATCACGTTTGTTGGTGATTGATAAGAAATGACGCCACTGCCCTTGTTGAGTAATTGAAAAAATATGTGTTTAGCTGGAGGTTTGCAGAACACGCCATGACAAGGTCTTTGTTTTCATTTGAACTGACTTCATCATAATATAAGTGATAAGCCCGGGAACGATAAGCCAGCGAGTGCAGCTAAAATGCCAGTATCCACTCTCGATTTCAAAACAAATTAATATTTTTTCAGCATAGCAGTTAATCGGTATGGCTAGGAACCTAAAATGCCGTTAAATATCAAGATTTTTATTTCAAGATCATTGCAAAATCGGTATTTCCCCATGTTTGATAAAGAACATTCGTTAAATTTACATTATTTTTTCGATCAAACCTAATGATTACATACTATGCGATTGCTATTTTTTTCAATCAAAAATAATTGTTAAATTTGGATTTCTATTTCTTCGATTATTTTGACCATTTTTATTGGAGACTGAGTCCTTACTAAATTTGTTATGATCTACAAAATTATATTAAAAAAAAAACGGCAATAAAATGACCGAAACAATAAAATTCAATATATATGGTTAAATTATGAATTTTATTACACAGATTTTAACCGTTACGGCCAACGTACCTTTTGCACTAATTTTGAATGCAGAAGAGCTGTTGATTATTTCTTTAAATTTATTATGCTTATGCAAAATAGTGTTAACGATTTCTTTTTTCGCTGTTGCAGATAATAGCATACATTTTTTCGCATAATACGTTTTAACTTTTCTGTAAAACTACTAATTTTTATGCTGTATTGAGTGATCTTACAATCGAAAAAATGAATGAATTAAGTACTTTGTAAAGTATCAGTATATTCCTTTTGTAAAATATGTATGCATGCTTATTTATACACAAAATTGAAAAATATAAATCTTTTGCTTAATAAATACATATTGTTACCTAAAATAGAAAGGCCCTATCTCACATCATTGCTGAAATGCAAACAAAGCGTTGCTAACTAAAAATTTGTATGGTATAAAACGATCTGGGGACTTATAATTCAATGAAATGCATCATACTTATTAGTTGCTTCACTTTTCTCCGACACTATTTTTTGTATTAAATTCCAATTCAAAACTGCGTGAAAATTTTTCAAATTTCATCGCTCTAAAAATTTGCGCAATCTTGCTGCTCAGTGAAGTTTAACTTCAAATGCTCATCAGTTTTCTTGTTGCTGAGTTATTGCAAAATAATTTAAACAAAAAGTTAATCAAAATCAAAGAATTTGAAAAACCGCAAAAGCATTACTATACACCAACTATATGTATGTAAGTATGTATGTGCATTCAATATATGGATTCATTGGGTCGCTTATAAGCTGTTGTTGGCCACTTCGACACGCATGACCGCCACAATAGTCTTGTCTAGGCCGGCGCTATTTGGGAGTGGTTTGCGGCGCCTAGGTTTGGTTGTTCAGTGCAAAAATGTACATACATACATACATATGTCCATTATTTAATTGAAGTTAACATTTTTGCATAAATATAGCGTGTTGCCATTTCATTAAAAGCATTGCGTGTGCAGCTACTCATAGCACAAATTAAACTTCCAATGAGTGTGGGTGGTGGGGAAATATGTAGCCATCATGTGTATGTGCATGAAGTGCGCTAAAGTATACTCTTAAATACATACACTACATAAGCATTCTCCAACGAGGTGTGCTATGACATGTGGCCATAAATTCTATTTATTTAATGTATCTTAAACATGCCAATCTCTTTGGTCTGCCACATTCGATAGCTTTTTTGTGTTGCGTCGGTTTATTGGCCTGCTTATGGGCCAATCGATGCAATTTTATATTTTTTTTTGCTTCTGCTCTTTGTACGCTGAATACTAGCAGTGATAAATTGTTAGTGCTTTGTCGCAGTCAGTGGTCCCATGGCGTCTGTTTGAGTTTTTTTTATCTGCTGCAAGGTAAGCTCTCACGCCATGACTCACCAGCAAATGTGTAAACTGATACTGGATATCTTTTATTTAGTAAAAATAATGATGCTATATTAATGTTTAAGTAACCATTTTCATACTAAAAATTTCTATTAATTGACTATGGAGTAGATCGTTTGAAATGTCTTTACTACAGGATAACTTTTTCATTTATCTTTGCTTTATATCGTTTACGCATTTTATTGCTCATTTACTAAAATATACTTGGATTTTTCGACTTCTCGATTTTCTTTTGGTGGTTTATTTTATAATTCGGCGTCTGGAAATCTTTCCTTTTTTGTTTTGCTTATTGTTGGTTTCCTTTGCATACAAATTAAGCCACTGGGTCACCAAGTAACGTGGCTTCTTTTGTTATGGCTCCATGCGGCACGCAATTTCGTGTATTTCGTTTACCAAAAACTGGTACGTTTATACATACATAAGTATTTATGTACATTTTTAGGTATGTAAATATGTATGTATGTATGCCTCGCTATTATCCAATGTTGTATATAACTATATAGTTCGTAATTTGAATGTTTAAGTAAGTTTCAAGGCTAATTGCAAGTAAATTTGCTTTTTCATTCAGATTGTTACAACACTAACACCATTTTCAAATATATTTTGAGGTGGGCCAGGCTTGGGAAAATATACCTATGTTTAAGTAGGTACATACGTTTTACGTTTTTTGTAGAATCATAAATTATAAAAAATCAGTATGTATTTGGCGCTAACAGATTTTTCTAAGTAGCGAGCTTATCATTCAGTTTGTCTGGTGCGTCTTAAAATTTTCATAACAATCCCACAAAGAGTTTTTGGGCAGTGACAGCCCTTTGCCAGACATAAATCGGGGTCATTCGGGTTAAGTACGGCTGTCATGGAAACGTCGAGGCTTTAATATTGCCCGTCGGACTACGATCGCCTCTTGTTGTTGTTGTTGTTGTTGTAGCAGCGTACAAATTCCCCAAAGACTTTTTGGGGAGTGTTGCTGGAGTGACAGTCCTTGGCCAAATATAAATCTGGGTCGTTCCGGTTACGTAGACCAGACTGTCGACTTCTTCTTTATTAGCGCTGTAACCGCCTAAGCGATTTTGGCCGAGTCCAACGCCAGTCATTTCTCTTCTGTGCTAACTGAGGCATTCCTCCTCTTCTGTTACCAGCACCGCGGCCCGCGTTGAATACTTTCAGAGCAGGAGCGTTTCTATCCATTCGAACGACATGGCTAAGCCAGCAGAGCCGCTGAATTTCAATTCGCTGCACTATGTCTATATCGTTGTAAAGCTCGTACAGCTCATCGTTAAATCGTCTGCGGTATTCGCCATCGCCAACGCGTAAAGGTCCGTAAATCTTTCGCAGAATCTTTCCCTCGAAAACTCCAAGAGCCGCTTCATCAGATCTTTTCATTCTCCATGCCTACGATCGCCTGACCCAATTAAAAACTTGAGGGAACAGATTTTTGAGTTACTACAATTTATCCATTCTATAGAATAAACAACGCTTTGAATGAATGTTCAGGTCAGCGTGGTTTTACAGTTGAGAAGTAAGCAGCATAGCAATTGACTTATTGAATGACCCTGTTAACAAAAAAAAAACCATGAGAATCCACACAAAAACGCTTTTGTAGCACATAGTGCAAACTTTTACCAACAGCCGTTACATTTGCGACTTTTACTTTTTGTTGCAAATGAGAAAAAGAAAATATAAAATACTGAAAAATATTGGCAAATGAAACAAAAAGAAAACAAAAGCTTGCAACTTTTACTTTTGTTGCGGCGAATGCCACTGATTTTGACACATTTTTCTGTTGGAAATGTGTGATTAAGTGCATTTGTGGTTTTGTTGGCAGTTGAAATTTAAAATTTTACTGAAATTTCGCTAGCTATAAAGCAATTAAAATTGGTTGGCACATTTAAATAAATGTACTCGTATGTACATTAGACAGTATCACCTTACAAGCAAACAAAAAAGGTTCGCGCATTCCCCTAAGTTTAACGTATTTTTGCAAGACAATTTCGATATTATTTTTTTTTTTTTCTCGCAATAAATAATTTGTGTAAAGAGTTCTACTGCTATAATAAAAATACTTCCTTAGCAAAAGTTAAATGATTTTTGGCGAGCTTTAATTTACTTACATTATAGAAGATAAATAGTTAGTCTGTTCCAATAGCAGTCCGGTTTACAGGATTTAGTCAGAAGTTACAGGAAGTCGTTCCTATTGACATAAAACCTGTAAGTGGGAACACTTTTGAGAGAGTAACTGAGCAACTGTTCCTAGTCAGAAGTTACAGGATTTAGTCCGGAGTTTCTTTTCCTGTAAGTTCATGAAAAGTGTCAAACGATCAGCTGATTTCCATGTGCAAGCAAAAACAATAAACGGTGAAAGCAAAGAACCTTATATTTGAAAAAAAAATGGAAGTAAACAACGAAATGTTTGAATATGTATAGATTTTAATAATTATTTAGTGATTTTCAGCTAAATCAGTGTTGTACAAATGACATGTAAACAACCCGACTGACGTNGTATTTACCTACATCTTAAGTTGCAAGTATCTTTGGTTTCATTTACATATCTAACCAATTGTTGTTTGGTCATAATAACCAGCCCATCTAACTACTCAACTTCGTAAACAAAATAGATACGTAAAAAATAGTGAATGTGACACGAGCATCACTACAATCACAGGTTCAACGTCCGGTCGCTCAATGAATGTGGCTATGGTCAGCGTGTGTGAAATTATTTGACTCCACCGTCCAACGATAGGTAGTGGGTTAGCCAACCAACGCTCCTCACTCACTCACTAGCTGGACTATGTGAATCAAGTACGTGCATACATACACTTGTACGTCACTTGAGCTCACTACAGCGAGACTTGTTTATCTTGCAGTTAGATAGCTTCTTTGGCCAAATCTATGTATTGTTTTTTTCTAACGAAATACTTAAGTTTTTTAGGTTAACTGTCTGGCGGGTTTCTTCAGCCGTTAGGCATTTCCGATAGTGGTTAGCTTTGAGGTTAGAGTTAGTAAGTGTCTCCGAGTTTTGGTGGGCATTTATGCTTTGCTTTAACATTTACTTTCCCATAGCTTCACTGTCAAAGGTTAGCTTAGCCATAATTACTTCATATCCACATGTAAGCTTATACACTTGTAGATATGTATGTGTGCATGTGCATATGAGCATCCATATGAACAACACTGCAGCGGATGTTGTTTATCTGCTGGGGAGAAATGTATTTAAATGCATACGTTTTTGTTGTTTCATACTTTGACTCAAGATCTTTAAAGTTGAAAATTTACAAATTGAATTGGTTCTTCTTCACAACTTTGTTGGCAACCGGTTGTAAGTATTTAAGTGTTTATTTTTAAGTTTTCTTAACGTCATTCTTCGGACGTTATTGTTGTTGTTGTTGTTCTTTTTTATACTTTAAGAAAGTTGTATAGTGAGAATTTTAGCTCTTTGTTTTGTAATATCATTCCTCTCATAACAAATCTGCATACTTAACACATTTGGATAAAGGCTGTTTTGCATCGTTCAACGTTGTTTGTTAATAAAAAGATTTTTGTTTTTCGTTTTAATACGTTTTCCGACGCGAGTCACCAGCTTAGCCATCGACTCTAGACGTCAGTGGAAAACGGTTGCTTGCGGTGATCGGTTGGCTGCTTGGTTGAATTGATGTCTTTTTATTTTAACAATTTCGCATGTTAGATGCTCGATTGGATTCAGTGTTTTCTTGGGCAGCGGTAGTGACTGACAGTTGGTGATTTGTGTCTGTGGTTTTGCTTTGAAGTTGCGGCGCGGTCGAAAGATTACAATTTTATTATTGCTTTGGTTCCACATAAATCGTAAGTTCATCAAATAGGCGTCTGTTGGTTTTGCATTTACCGGCCGCCATTGTTTGTAGAAGTAATAAGTGTGATATTGATATTACCCTGTTTATATACTTAGTGTGTAAGTAGGCCTAATTGCAAGTCTAACTAAGTAACTAAATGTGGCCACCTCTTCCATCTGCCGTTAAAAGCGTTCCACTTCAACTAAGGCAATTTCTTATGGCGGCTGCATTTGCCACAAATAGCAAATTGTAATTTACTTTGTTACAGTCTTTGCATACATGCATACATACTTCCGCAAAATTCAATTTATTGCTTTATTGTTAGCAATATTCTTCTCCCTGGCGTGGGCACAGAAATACTTGACAAGCACAGCAGCAGCAGCATCAGCAACTTTGAAATGACGCAAGTCAAACGCCGTACTTAATGCATTTGAAAGTGCATATGTAAGTACATACATATGTGTGCATACGTATCGACTGGAAAGCCAAATTGGCTTGAATAAGAATGCTAAAAATACAATAAAAATCTTGAAATGAGGCGGTGTAAAAAATATTGAAGACCTTACTAAGCACGTATATGGTTACAACAATTTTTATATACATAAGTAACTAGTGATGTGAAGATGACGAAAATCAATAAAAGCAATGTGCGGTTCCGTCTTGGTATCAAGGACGATGCTAATAGAAAATTAAAAAAAAGGGATTTGTTTGTAAAAAAAGGCGTGAGTACCAGGTACTCATGAAATTTGATTTGAAAACATCTGTGTCCCGAAAACGTCCTGATCTAATCTCGAACCAGTCTCGAAATGGTTCCGAACTAGACCCGAAAAGTTTATAATTGGTACCGAAAAGGCCCCTAAAAAGCTGTAAACTATCCCCAAAATGGTTCCGAACCAGGCCCGCACTAGCTCCGAAAAACTAGGTCTGAACTAGTCCCGAAACGATCCCAAAAAATGTCCGAACTAGCCCCGAATAAGTCCTGAACTAGACCCGAACTGGTTGTGAACTAGTCTCGAAATGATCTCGAAAACAGTCCCGAACTAGTTTCGAAATGGCCAGAAAAAAAGCCCCGAGCAATGTCAATGAGCAGTGTTTGTTAATTTGTACTACTGCTGAATTCATCTTGATTTACACAAATTTTGCCCATACCGAGAGCAAAGATGTGTACACATCAGAAACTGAACCAAGTTATCATTACAAACGTATTTCGCTCAGAATTAATAAATACATTCTGGGTAGTTGCAAAGCGGATGAACTTGCAAGGTCAAGACGATAAACTCTTCTCATCAAGCCAATACCAATTTCCTCGATTTGCCATCGAAGAAGATGAAATGCAGAGCCAAAGTGTGGGATAGAGCGCTAAATCTTACCGAGGCTTAAGAACAGAACCCACACCCTAATAAAATCGGAACGCCCCCAACACCGGCTGGTAATAGGTATCATTTCTGGCCACTGCCCCTTGAGAGGGCATTGAAAGCCATTGCCACACAGATCAGCGAGAGCTGAACCAACGTTGACGATGTGATAGGGCGATACTTGCCCCAAGACTCGAACGAAGAGGTGAATAGCCAGCTATCTGTGCGCACGTCAATCATCCGGGGAATTCCGTAACGCCAAGGCGGCGTATTCTCCCCCACACGGCATGGTGAAATTCCTTCCGCCGCCAGCTGGCCTCAACTTAGTGAGCTACGCTGATGATTGTACGATCATGGCAACGGACCTAAGCTTCGTCAGCCTTTGCCGGAAAATCACTGACTATCTCACCAATCTTTCCAATTTCTTCACTGCCAGAAAACTCAGCATATCCAGCAATAAATTCCACAAGTCGCCAGGAGAGCCGACAAGGAGACCATGCTCATAGTATACAAAGCGATTAGCCAGTCGGTTACAAACTACGCAGCGTCAGTGTGGTCGACATGCCTACAAAATTTACAAACCTGCCAAAACGCAGCTATACGTGCTGCCACTTCATTTAGCTGGTGTTAAATTGCGACTGCGTTATTTAGGCAGCTAATCGTTTCTCGGCGGCGGTCATGTAATGTCCCACTGTAATGTTTAAAGTTTATCGCCTTTGCTTCTGCCATTCTAAATAGCAAAAATATCGGTAATTGTTTGCTTAATTACGTGAGTCGAATCAATAATAAGATGATTACACTTTCACGATTGGACAATGCGTCATAAAAGCTTTTATAAGCCGGGAGTGTTGACTTGTTTTTTTTTTTTAATGTCAACTTTTATTTATACCACCCTATATATGTTTATATGTATCTACTGTGTGCATATGAACCTTATAGTAGATTAAAATGTATGCAAATAAAAGTACTAAAATTGCAAATGTCGCTTACAGTGCTGGACGACAGAGCAAATGAAATGTTTTACAAAAACAATTATTGAAATTGCATTGAGAAGTTATATACTGCGTGTGAGTCAATAAATCAAGAAGATTTTCAATTATAGTGGCAAAGCACATACAAACATACAAACGTATAAATGCACTATATTTTAATAAGGGCATACAATAAAATAAAAAACATTTAAAATGTACACATGTCCCTTGGACTTTGCTTACTGTGAAAGTATATTTGCATGTGAAACTGCTTATGTATGTATATAGACACATATGTACATCAGGAAGGTCCAAATTTTTTTGCTCAGCCACCACCCAGTATTAAAGAATATCGAAAATAATGAGACTCGTACTTTTATACCTTTCATGAAACTTTGCAAAACATCCAATTCCAAATATTTTCCATTAAGTCTAGGTCCTTTGAATAAGACGGACTCTGAAAAAATTACGAATTTTCTTAGTTATTCTCGGTTTTACAGCTCCTGAAGTGCGAGTCACTCAGTCAAAGCTCAGCTAGACATAGTTATAATTCACAATTGATCACATTCTGGAGTAAAGTGTCCCACCAGTCCCAATGCAATGGCCCTTAAATTAAAAAACAGCAAAAAATTAAATAAGATAAGTTTCTAAAAATTTAACAAGAAAATGAATAAATAAAAAAAGGTAAAAGAAAACTTTCCTTCCGTAGGACTCGAAATCGGATCTCTAGAATGGCACGCCAGCGCTTTGCTCACTCAGCCATTGCGACTGTTAAGGCACTGCCGGCAAAAAGATATAAATACTTATTTTTATATTTGATTTCAAACTGAACGAAAAAAGTAAGTGATGCCACAAAAACACAAAAAAGCGCCGCAACTGTGGTCATACTTAAATTTTTCATTAACTAATGAGCTCTTAACTCTGAGAAACAGATTTGATGATCGTACCGTTAAGTACCCGTTACAGCTAATTTAATGAATATTTCTGAGTGCGGCTTTAAGGGCCGCTTATCAAGTAAGTTTTAAAATTTATCTTCTCTTTAAACAGAAATGTTGTTCTGAAAAATTTGTTTGAAAGGCAGATAAATTTAAAAAACTACTTGATAAAAAACGCACTAAATAAATAAACAAAACACATGCAAAACTTTAAAGCCCTGGCCGTATCATTAAAAACATGTGATCCGCTTTCAAAACAACCGGGTTTCTGTTCATTTTCCATTGATGATTTTCTTGATTTTTAGACAACCCTAATGCAGAAACATATTCAGGTATGTATTTGGGTGCATATGCCAGCTTGTACCGCTGTATAATTACGATAAATATTCTAGTTGTCATCGTTGGGTTCAGCGGGGTGCGAATGCTTTTTACTTTATACATATGTACATATATGTATTAGAGATTGGCACGGCATATCGGGAGCCGCGGGCCCGCGGGACCCACGGCACTGATTTAAAAATTGCCGGGATGGGCGGTATCGGAAAGGTCTTTAACAATTTTGCGAGCGGGGCGGGACCAAAATTTTTCCCCGATAAAACTTGCAACCTCCAAAAATTCATAAGTTTCCTTAAAAACGTTTTAAGCACTTTTTTATGTTTTATTGAGCCGAAAACGAACAGCAAAGCAAACAAATATTCGAGGATGCCAGGTCTTTTTTTGTTTTTTTTTTTGTTTATTTGCATAAAAATATTTTTAAAAAATTTGAACGGTATCGGCTCTTCCGATTTAGACTTGGTGATGCAATCTAATGTACATATATACATATTTGGGTAGAAGTGAAAACACATCCATATACATACGTATGTGCAATTGCATGGGTTTCTTCTAGCATCCAGCTTTGCATGTCTCTATATGTATGTAGGTCCGAAATTTGCACTTTTGATTTATCATTTTGTATAAATTTTTACTTGAGCTAATTTACTGCACCTAAATTTAGCGTTTTTGCATGGTGAATGCTTTGCATAATTGACACACTGGAAGTGGGCTTAAAATTCGGCTAGCTTTAAAATGCAGAAACAATTTCGTTATGTAGAAATAAAAAGAAAATTATAATTTGTTTGCGGTTTCGGTAGTGGTGGATACTTTGCTTGACAGCTGTTGCGCCTCTGCGGGCAATTCCAAACGCCTTAGTGCATTTCTGCCAATAAAGAAGCCCATTTATAAAAAAAAAGCTACGTATCAGCTGTTGATAAACGTGGTTAACCAGACTTCATAGTTGATAAAATTACCGAGTACTAGCAGTTTACCAAAACTACCGAAATGGTTGTGAATACCCCTTTTATAATTTGCTTAGGCGTAGAACAAATACCTCTACGTACAAATGCATGCTAAAATTTTTTTGTAGAATTTGCACAAATACGGAAACAAATAAATTTATTTACGTGAAGAAAGAGTGCTAATTGAAAACGCACGTTTTTCCAATATATTTAAGTAAGTAATATGCACATATTTTTCGAATTGACACATTATTACAATAGTATTTCGCTTAATACAGATTTAATTTTAATTCGGTGTTAGTATTTTGTTTCAAGTATTAGCTGAGTTGACTTTTTTTTAAATAAAATTAAATATTTGCATAACCCAGAAAAATGCCATTCAACTCAGCAATCACGATTTTAATCTCTTCAATGTGACCTTGCATCTCAATACAGCCTCACACTCGTTAACTATCAAGCACACTTTATATTCAAAGCACAATATTATTGTTTGTATGGGACGTCTAATTGGTATTAGATTGTTTTGTGGAAAAAAGAGGCGCAATTATTAGTAAAATGTCTACCCACACCTATAAAATTGTTTTTGTTTATTTACTCCTTTGTGTCTATGCATTTCAATTCAAATGCGAAATTAGAGCAAGATAAGATTATTGCAAAATCTGTGACTCAGCAATGTGAGTACAAAGGTTGTTTAGTCCACAGAATTACATACATATAGTAGTCATTTGAATTGAGCTCTATACAAATCATGGCGCAAGGATGAGTTGTGATTTGCTTGTGATTTTTGAACTAATTTGAGTACTTGTCCATATTTTATTAAAAAAATATAGATTAGTGTTTAATCAATAACTCGTCAGATATAGTGAAAGTTATGTGCCTTTTTACTCACGTATTTTTTTTATGTAGGTATGTACTATGAGGCATATTTCAGCCCTTGCTTTGAGTCATCACAAGTACACATGCATATACATATGCATACACATAAATATGTATGTAATTGTAGGTGAGTTAACGGCGCCGATTAATTTTTTTACTACCTTATCTCATTTTTCGCTCTACTGACTATTTGAATCTCTATTGACCACCTCTTAAACCAATTATACTGCGTATACAGTACTCCCCGGATATAAGCGTTGACAAAAAAAATGCGCGAAAAACTTTAAAAGCGGGGAGTTCATTTTAGGTGGGTATCCTATTAAGTGAAAATTTACGCTTTTTTGGGTAAAGAGCTAGCATTTAACGCTTATTGAGCATTGTATTGGTTCTGGACACAGGGAGGTTTCTGCTAACTGCATGGCCGACGAGCTGTCAAGGGCATATATGTTCGTCATGAATTCTGCCCAGAAAGTGGGCATATCTCTAGTGTAGAAATTGAATTTTCATTTTTGACCGTTACGCGTTGAAGTTGGGTGCCGAAGGCAGAAAAGAAGAAACACGACAAAGAAGTGAAAGAGCAAACGACAATAAAAACGAGAGGAAAAGAGAAACGTCAAAAATATTACCTTTATTGCCTTATTTGGGTATAGCGCGTACTGGGACTTTTTGGTGTTAGAAAACTCAACGCTTAAAGCTCCAATTTAGAGACTGCTGTAAGTGACGTATCTTGTTCAAGAGGTGACAGTAGTCTATTAAGCAGTATTTTATTTAAAGTTGCTATGTGGGTAACTTCATAAGTTCACACTTGCCAACAAACTGCACTCGTATTAGACAACGATATACATATGTATGTAGTAAAATGAGATAATTTCTAATTGATTCATTCAGTGATTTTTTTTTTTAATACATCCGAACCCGGACATGTTTATTGCTTTTTAGATGCTTTTGTTTGGCATTTTGGTGTTTTTCGAAATATTTAGAGGTTGAATTTGAATGTAATTTTTATGTTTCTGCTTTAAATTGTTTTTGAATATGCTTATTGTATTTGTTTAACATGCTTTATATGTGATACTATTATATCTACGCTAAATAACGCTTACTAAATTAAATGAATGTATTTAAATAAAAAATCCTTTCATAAAATTTCCACACATTATTACATATGTATAAGCAAGGACTGTAGTTGTATTTAAACTTTTTTATGTATGACAAAAATATTGTTTATTGACCTAAATTGCTGATTTTTGTATCCAGCGAACCGTATAGAGAATAAATAGTTCAATTAAGTTGTAAATGTTGCCGCAACTTTTAGTTTATTGGGCTTTAGAAGCGCAATGTTTCAAGTATGTGTGAATGTTTGTAAATTTTCAGATTATAAAATTGTAAATGGAGTAAACTGTTAATGACCTTATTCATAAAAAATAAAGTAGGTTTAAAGAGCTTTATAAATTGACGTTTCCATACATTTTTCAATTTATAAACCTTTTATAAAGCTCCTATATTTTTTATGAATAAGGCCATTAGAGTATGAAATATACATAAAAATATGTGCTGCAAAAAAAACCTAATAATTATTTTAAATCTGCTAAAAAATATTAAAAAAAGTAAAAAATATTAAACTGTACAGGCTGCTAGGAATCTTGAATTCATGATAACCTAAAAAAGATCACACAAATGATCGTAGAGAAATTAAAACTACCTTTTTTGTAGTGGAACTTCTTTTCGCTCTGTTGGCTGTAACTCCAAACTCCGATGAAGAAAAAAACACAGAAGAAGGGATGGGATGGCAGCACGGCCATGATTAAGATTAATATCATCATTAAGATGAAGTAAATTTTAATATTAAGACTGAGATTGAGAAAAATACCCTTATAATATAGGAAGAAGTTTCACATCAGTCGCGCCTGAGACTCGCGCATATTTATTTATTTATTTAAACCAATTTCAAAATTGGCATGAACTCGACTGTCACGTTTCCTAACTCGATGAGGTTCCTACGAACTCGTTTACAAAAAAAAAATAAATAAATTTGTCAATGCTATCGCCTCTTGTTAGCCAATATCCAACCCACGATTACTCCTCGGGGTTTCAAGAATTTTCCACAAAAAAATTTAAGTCATCCTCGACTTTTCGGCAAAATATCTGCTCGCCACAAATTTTACGTGTCACAATTTAGTTTCTTATAGCTATTTATACAATTATTTTTAATAAGTATGAGACGTAGAAGCCCATCTCTTTTTCTTCTCTTCTAGTATGGTTCGTTGGTTTCTTTAGCTTAAACTTCTTTCTTCGTGTTTCATATCATTTAAAATATTATTTCTATAAATATTCGACTTCTTTTCTTTTTTACATTTATTTCTTTTTACACAGGACGAGAAAACTCTGGACATTATTGGACAATATAAACCTGAAATATTCTGCTAAATACAAATAGGACCATTAAAGGCGCTCAGTTGTTTATTTGAGTTTCAACATTGCAAAAGTGCCCACATTAATGAACAAAACAAAAAACACTTAACACATGAAAATGAACAAAAGGAGCACTTAGTAACACTTAAACAAAATAAAAACTCAATACTTCGTACAACACGAACAAATTTTTTCACAACAAAACAGATAATACGTACAACAAACATAGCGAGAAAGATCAAAAGTGTACCAAATTATAAGGAGAATTTAAAGTATTTTAAACGAAGCTGTAAAAAGAAGCTCAAGCTAAGCTATGCATTAGAGAAGCAAGCAATTAAAGGACGAAATCAATTGCATGCGAAATGAAAGTATCTCACACAAAAAATAAAAAATAAACGCATCAACAATTCACATTAATCAATCACTGATATATGTAAATTAATTTGGTGATCTTATGCAACGTTTAAGTTTATGTATGCACATCACGAGAAGCAAAAACAAAAAGTAAAACAAAAGCAAGGCAACAAATTAAATATTTTAAAGCAATATTTAAGTAGCGTTTAAGTGTAAAGTTAATTGAATAATTATTTTTTTATTTGTGTTTTTTGCAAAAATTTATTTAAGACATTCTTTTTTTGTTGTTGTGCTTTAAATGTTCGTTCGCCGTTAATATTCGCTCAGATTGAAGCTCTGCTTGCACGATATTAAATTTAATGAATTAATTAATTACTGAATAAGAACTAATTCGTGCTTGATGGTACTATAATTCTCTTGAGGACTAAAGATAATTGCATCTTTTTTAAGAGGAGAATTTATGATAAACACAAACGAACAAAAACCTCCCACACACACACAAAACAACAACAACAATCCACAGCAGCACGCACCTGTTGGGCAAGTGAGCGCATGCGCAACAATTCCATTATCAAAAACGCACGCATCGTACGAAATACGGAATAAAGCGGATTATCAAAGACCACACTCATACACGCTTCAACAATAAATAAATAAAAAAATAAAGACGCTTGCGCAATTGCGTTCAAAACGCGTTACAGGTAAGAACTCAAACGAGTGACGTCAAATCGCATCTAACCCAATACATATGTATGTATGTATGTGCTACTAAGGCTAAACTATTCTATGTGCTTCTCGTTTTAAGTCATAAGTTCACTAACATCTCACTGCTTGCTAACCTTAATCCAGTTTGTATTTTTTAGTGACATTCATTGCATATTCTCCATACCTATTGATACATATGTATGTACATCTACATTCGATATGCCTTTGCTCTGTCTACTATGTATTGCTGCTGCTGCTTTACTTCTATTAGCGCCAATGCGTCTCCGTAGCTCATAATTGCTTTTTGTTGCTGCATTTTATTTTATGTAATTAAGTGCTTATTGGAATATCTATTAAAATCTCTGTCACTACAAATATTTAATTGAATAAATAACCTCACTTTCATATTGACTTACGAGGCAATTTGAAAAGTCAGTGACTTTTTGAATAAAACATATGTTTAGGCCCGACTGCTAACACCGAACGCCTACATTCGTGCTATGTACTGCTGCATGCGCAAAAATTTGCTTTATGCAATTTATGAAATTTTTGCACATGCACTTCTCAACCGCCATGTAATTGAACTTTCTTAAGTTTCAATTAGATAGCACTTCAAATTATGCTCTGCCTAGTCGGATGCATCCTCTATACACTGCTTCCGTAGCATTTTACGGACTCTGCAAGATGGTAAACGAAGTTTTCCATTGGCCACAGTGCCTACCCACTACCTTTTGGTCCAATAAATATTTTTTTTATACAAATACATGCAAAATGCTGGTCTCCCCTCTCACTGGGTTAATCAACATATATTTGTCGGCAAAAAAGCGTTTTATTTCTCAACATAGTCTCCTGTTAGCCCGATACATTTAGTACTGAGTTTTTTTCAATTTTGTAATTCCTTCCAAATAATAGGTGTTTCAAGGTCCTCAAAATAAATGTTTGTTTCAGCGATGGCCTCTCCAATCGACCCAAATCGCTTACCGCCCTGTCATTTTTTTGGGTTCGGAAACTTGTAATAATCGCTGGGGGTTAAATCGGGGGAATATGGTGGAAAGGCGAGCCCAGTTGATAGATTTTTTTCTATGAGCACCCTACTGTATCGATGCCCTTATTGGCCGACAGACCCGCTTTGTCCTTCTTCTGTGTACTGCTTTATTGTGGCTTGGTCTCTGTTGTGTTGTGGTGGATCCATGTTTCTTCAACGTGTTTACAAAACGTAGCAAAACATCGCCAAACGCTCCCTTGAAAGGGTCACCCGTTTGCTTTTATTGTCGAGTGTGAGCTAGCGTGGCACCCATCGCGCGGTTAGCTTTTTCCTATCCAAATATTCATGTAATTATGATGTACCCATTCAGTTGAGATGCTTACAGCCTCAGCCACCCCTCACACTTTCATTATCCGGTCATCTAATACGAGTCCCTTGATTGTTGGACGATTTCTGGCGTGACGACCTCTTTTGTGCGACCCGAACGTTCTGAGTCACTTGCGTTGCTAGGACCACAACAGAACTCAATAAACCACTTTTTAACCATTGAAATTGATGGTGCAGAATCCCCACAGTATTTATCAAGCCTTTCCTTGGCTTCGATAAAGGATTTTTTACGCAAAAAATAATGCTTAATCGCGAGGTTGTCTGCTTCTAATGACTGTCAAACACAAACTAAATAGCGCTGCTTGTTCAAAATTTTACAGTAGTCTATTAATCGGTAGCAGTTGATGGGAGCAGTATTGCATTTAAAGTTAGTGTAATTCAAAAAGTCACTGACTTTTTATATTGCCTTCGTATTAAAAGAATAAATATAATAGTGGCACAAAATATTGCATTGCATAGAAGGTGTCCAGCTGATAGTCGAGAGTCTGTCTTATGATTCGTAGCAGTTGGAAAAAGTCTAATTTTCCACACATGTTCAGGATATATTTAAAGGATATTATGGTTAGAGACAACATATAAACCGTGCTTACCGATCTAGTAAAAATACGGTGTTTGATAAAGCAAAACCTTCCGACTAGTTAAAGCCCAAGCTATTGTAGTAAAAAGTCTTCTGTCTTCTCGCAAACTAGTATACGAGTTCAAATAGAGCTCTATCTGTTTGGATACAGTCATTACTATCCTAGCATGACTAAGTCGTTTGCTGCCGCTTGCTATAGACGTGCTGGAAACGGAAGGTGGATACCTATATAGGCACGTCAAAAGGCATTTCTTTGAACTGAAGGGCGTGTTCAGGACTTATGTACGCACGTAAACTACTCGACATGACTCTGTGTAGACTGACAATCCACGATATTTACCGGCAGACCATTACCATCTTCACTAACTCCCGTTCCGTGAATGTCGTCATCGGAGTTCAGTCTCCATCAATTGCAGAGGAAGAGCTTCGGCTAACCGAGGTACTCTGGCACAATTACGGTATGAACACTGTAGTAGGTTAGCCTCTTACCCATCCAGACTAGATCCGGACATACCCAACTCAACTAACACGCTCCTCATGTTTTGTCCGACCCCACCTAAGCAGTACGTTTCCTGCTGATATGTATTAGTGATAAAGAAAAGCGAAGTTAGTATTATTTATAAGATCTCGTCATCGCGTACATTAATAATTCTACTTAACCCAGCTCTTCTAACATGGCAGCTGTTTCCTAAGTACTATACAATTTGGGTTATAATAAGATATCTTCTACATAAACCCATTGGACCCAAGCAAGCGCTAACAAAGTTAATTTAAGTATTTAAAAGTCCGCAAACCCAAAACCCAACTTAATTCCTTTACTAACAAACCAGAAAGCACATTTAAAATTCATAAAAACTATATATCGGTTTGCTAATTATTTTCTTCTCTTACAGATGGCCCATGTTGTCGGCGTACCTAAGCGGGATCCTTGTCAAAACTGTCAGTTGCCCGTTTTTCTCGCCGAGCGCCTGCTAGTTGGCAAGAAAGTTTATCATCGCACTTGTCTAAAATGTGCGCGTTGTGGTTCCCAACTCACGCCTGGTAGTTTCTATGAGACCGAAGTAGACGGCGAATACTGCTGTGAAACATGTCCCGACGAAGAGGTGCAGCTTAATGAAGTCTCTAGCAGCGAACTGGCAGCAGATGGTGTACAGTTACGCCATGGAGACGAAGAGGAAATGCCTACCACCAGCAAATCTAGCGCAGCACTTCCAAAAGCCGCGCGTAGCTCCATCGCTGAACGGCTAGCCTTCTTTGAGCAATCGAAGAAGAGTGCTGGTGGTAACAGCAGAAGTGAAGCAGTAACTGGCAGCAATTTGCTGCTGCAGAAAAGTGTTTCCGATGAGGAGAAGAGCAAGAGTCTGCAGCGCATGGAAGCGCCTACAACCACGACAACGTCACCGGCGTACAAGATGAATAGCGCGCTTAGCAGTTTTCTCAATGACACTATCGATGGTGAGGGCGAAGATGCGGAGAGTTTATCCAACACAGTTGAAAGTAAATCGGGCGCAGAAACACAAATGGAGACATCAGACACAGAAAACGATACAGACACGGAGGCGAGTTTGGAAGACGTGGCCGCCCCTGCATTGCCCACAACTCAGCCACCTTCGGCGGTGGAAGAGGCAGGCTCGGAAAATAAAAGCGAGAAAGTGAAAGCTGGAAGATTTACAACCACTGCGCAATTACAGTTGGCCACTGCGCCAAACGAAGCCGAAGCCGTAAAAGTAGCAGCTGTTAGTGGCCAAATACAGGTGGATGAATTAGCTAAAAAGACGAACGACAACAGCACTGAGACCACGTTGGAAAATATGAAAACTGAGTTGCAATTGAATTTGGCAGCAACTGGAAAACAAGAAAATGTAATTACTAATACAGCGAGCCTAACAGAACCTGAAGCCCACGTCGATCAACAAGCAGATAACGCAAACAACAATGGCCGCCATCAGAAGGACGATTTGGAGAACGCCCCAACAAAATTGGCAGCAGAACAAAAAGCGCAAACAAGCCCAGCAGCAGCAGTTAACTTAGATTTAAGTGAACCTAATTCTAATGAAGATGTTACCAAAGACCAAATTGCAGATACAATTGTAATTGATGCAGCAACTGCACAGGCGCAGCAGCAGGTACAATCAACGGTATCAAACACTGAGAAACTTGCAGAACTGCGAGCAAATCTCAGTGAATTGGATACTGAGAGTCGGACTGAAAATATGGATACGTCTGTGGAGAAGCCTGTTGAAATGCGCATAAAGTCACTGGAGTCCCCAGAGGATGTTGCAACCACCGAACGACTCAGTGTGGTGCGTGCGCGACTGCAACAATTCGAAGTAATTGCAAACAAACGTAATAATAATGCTAATGAAGAGAAACGCAGCGATAATGATACACGTAATGATAATAATACTGACCATAAGATAAGTGACGCTGAAATGGATAGTACTAACACTCCTAGCGATAAGAAGTTACTGAATACTGGTCATGAAGTGGCCACGAAACTGGATGAACAGGTCTCTATGACATCATCCACGCCAAATGTAATTAAATCTAAAACAATTGAAAATGTGAAAAGAGTTAATCTAGAAGATGAAGCAAAATTGCGAGCTATGGAAATGGAGAAGGCGGAACAAATTGAAGCGAAAATACAGGAAATCAAGGAAATCGAAAAGCCAAATGTAAATGAAGTGCCTTTAGAAATGGAAACTGAAAAAGACAATAATGTAGAGTTAAATGTAATTGATAACGAGTTTAAGCCCGAGGAAGAAACCCCGAAAATAGCAGTAAGTGAAGTGGAAGTAACAACAGTAAATACAGAAACTGCAAAGGAGTTGGCAACTCAGTCACTATTGACTAGCGGCGACATCGTCAACGCACCAGCAATAAAGTCACCAACTACGCCCAGCAAAATCAACCCGGATGAATATCCCGAAGATTTGAATCCCTTTAAATCGGAAGATGAAGATGAGGAACTAGATGCCAATAAAGAAAATGTCCAAGAACAATCAGTCGAATTAAGAACCCCACAACTGCGTGGCAGCTATACAACACCGGCAAAGTCTGCAGAGAAAGCACAAACTCTCAATCCATTCGATAGTTCCGATGATGAGGTCGAATTGGAGAAGACATCACGCAACTCAACGGCAGCATCTACGCCATCAAGCGGCAAAGTGCCACCACCACGTCCACCACCACCGCGCATATCACGTAATCCTTTCGGTGAGGAGCCCGAGGAAGATGCAGCGAGTTTTTCACGANTAGATGCCAATAAAGAAAATGTCCAAGAACAATCAGTCGAATTAAGAACCCCACAACTGCGTGGCAGCTATACAACACCGGCAAAGTCTGCAGAGAAAGCACAAACTCTCAATCCATTCGATAGTTCCGATGATGAGGTCGAATTGGAGAAGACATCACGCAACTCAACGGCAGCATCTACGCCATCAAGCGGCAAAGTGCCACCACCACGTCCACCACCACCACGCATATCGCGTAATCCTTTCGGTGAGGAGCCCGAGGAAGATGCAGCGAGTTTTTCACGTCGTTCCAGTTTGTCATCATCATTGACAAAGAAGGCACCTGTGCCAACACCTAGAACAAATATGTAAGTACATTTGATTTTCTTAAAGAAATGATTAAAAAAAAAAATCCATTTCCAATAGTCTAGTTTATTCTATGAAGCTGTCGACATTTTAAATGCATGAAAAGCTGTTGTATTTGTATTTGTTGTTGCCACGTGTATTCGCCGCTCTAAGAAGATGTGTATTTCGTTCAAGTGTTACTGCTGCAGCATCTTTATTACACATATCCACAACGACGTTTTCATTCATTCATATTTATGACATTTTTGCCACCGCCCACTATGCCGCTACTTGTTGCCTCTTGCGACATGCGACAGCGTCAGGTCGATAATTAAATGCTAAATTGTGCGGCGGACGTGCATATGCAAATTACTTCCATTTTTGCTGTCAACCTTCTACTTGCTAGTGAAATTATTCCATCATTTCCACTGAATGTTTAGTTTACTGCTGCTTAGAAGATGGGATTTTTCCAAATGATGATTCTGATTTTTAAGTAGTGATGATAGCAGATGTAGCTAAACAATTATAAAAGCTGGTGAGTTGCAGATTAACCCAGATTGATGTGTAGGTTGAACAGCAATTTGACTTTCATTTTTTGGTTTCTGAGACCGCGGCTGGAAAGGCAGGAGTGTAAAATTACATACGATGTTATTTGTTCGCGTTTTTATATTATGTTTTAAACCTAATACATTCCTTGGATCTGTGCCATATAGCCAATTTACTATTTTTTATCGACTTCAAAAAAGGAGGATATTATTAATTCGTCGGAATATTTTGTTTATGTATGTGTGGTATAACTTTGGATCCAGTTCCCCGATTTCTATAATTCTTCTTTTAAAGAGGTAGTCCTATATCTACTAATTTGGTTTAGATCCGATCATTGTATCATGAAGAAATTAACGGTCTCTTAAATTTTTATATGGGAACTGAAGTCAGTTTTTCAACAATTTTATTGGACTTGAGGCCGTTTTTAATGAAAAACTACATTGTGGAAAAGCAACAATAATTTATAACAATTAATTTTTAAGCAAAAAAACAAAACCGACTTCAACTCTCAGTAGTTTAGGAGTACCGTTATTTTTTCTTGATCCAATGATCAGATTTAAACCAAATTAGGATGCGACCCCAGTTGACTCAGCCAGTAGTCTACGCACTGTGCTTAGTTCGCCTTATAAACTCTTGTTTGCTTTTTTCTACTTTTTGCATTTGTTAAGTCAACTACAATCAAGCGCAGCTATTCCAGTGCTATTTAAACTTGATCATGTGGTTATTGGTTTTTGGGGCATCGGCATGAATAACCAGCTGCAGCCTAACCTCCTTCGTCCAGAGAGATGGCCCTTTTACTAATGTCATTGCTGGGCGCCAAAATCGAACAATCGTCAGTGTATGAGTTCAGCGAAATTCTCTCTGCTGGCTGGGGAAGCTTCGAAATCTGGAAATTAAGCAAAAAGAGGGCAGAGATCACCACCCTTTGGGAGACCCTACTTAATTTTCTTTGAAGTTTAATCTCGATATAATTATCGTTATATCGTTATATATATAATATAATGACTTTTAGCAGCGTAGAGTGACATACGGTGTCGAAAGCCTTTAACACTTCCAGCGCTACTAGGGCGGTCCTACCACGTGCGCTTGAGGTTAAATTTGTGGCGAACTCTTTCAATGATCTGTGGGGCTTTTCTTCTCTAAACCCTCCATTCTAAGATTTTTTCACCTCCGCTCGTTGTGTTATTTTTTGTTTTGTAGGAAAATTCTACTATTTGTTGTTTTCTTTTTGTGTTTTAATTATTTAAATAATAATTTCATTTTCGTTATTGGTTTAAATAATCTTGACCTAGCCAGTAAACCCGTCTGTTAAGTTGATATTTCCAGTTTTTATTTCAATAAAATAAATATAACTTTGCTCAGATACTCCATCTGCATTTCCAAATTATGATCGCTGCACTTATAAACATTGAGTGTAAATATAACTCCACTCACAAAATCATTAATTTCTCACTCCAACTGCACTCAACGCACAGCTAACTCCAACTCAACTCAAAGTAAGTAATTATTTTTAATTAACATAAAAGTAAAACATTTAGCTGCAGCTGGTGTGCACGGCTGTGGGTATGTCAGTCATTCTAGTCAGCACATGCGAGTCGGTCCAAGTGGTTTTAGCCAACGCAATAAAAGACAAAACAATAAAGTTTCGCTAGTGAATATAACTTCAAAGTGATTTATCTAAGAAGACTACATATTTCTTTATTAGTCGAAAATATACATAGAGTGTTTCCAGTGCCAGCAATTAGTGCNTAGTGAATATAACTTCAAAGTGATTTATCTAAGAAGACTACATATTTCTTAGTANTGATTTATCTAAGAAGACTACATATTTCTTTATTAGTCGAAAATATACATAGAGTGTTTCCAGTGCCAGCAATTAGTGCTTAGTACTCGTATGCAGTGAGCATCAGTCCCGAGCGAAGTAACAAAACTGGCAGAGAGGCAAAAAAAAAACTGACTGTTAGCATCAAAAGTATGCCGAAAATATTGCTTAAGACTTCTTGTTTATAAGTGTCAGAAAAGTGAATGATTGTTTATGGAAGCATGCGCATGTTTTATGGAGCGCGCGCTAATTACATACCTTTCTGTTTTTGCGCCATAGCAACCAAGTGTGAATGAGTTGTTGGTCCAAGGCAGTTTGTCATTCAGCTTTTTGTTTTGTGATAAATGTCATCGATATGAGGCTGCGGAAATTTGGGTTGTAGCTGCAGTTTCTTAACATCGGTTATGATCTACATAAGAACATTTTTTTTTTCGTTGATTCTTTGCCCCTTTTTTGGTTTTGTAATATTTTTTTTCGTGGTATACGATTCGTTTCATAATTTAAACCTACTTTTGTTATTTGCTTAGTTATACGTTGGACATTAAACTTACTTACTGCAAGGCTCTCAAATCAAACATTTCCGAGTAAATATTTTTCTAATTAACAGCTAAAGAAATTTCGAATCAATGCTCTCCTCTTCGCTCTTTGCTTGGGACCACCCAACGTGTTTAGTAATACAATACAGAGCAGTTCAACGCACTATCCATAACACTTTAACTCTTTTGTAATGCAATCGTCGCTTATTAACATAAGTATTCATTAGAGTACTATACAGCATACGAGGTGTGGCTATTAAATAACGATACTGACGCTGTTGAAAATTTTATTTTATAATTTGTTGATTTCAAACACATTTACTTATTATGGCATTAAACATACACGCCTTTTCTATATAACTACAGCGTCCCATGCGAATCTCCCATCGTTCAAAACAGTGCTGGAAGTCCTCTTCTGTCAGCTTATTAACGGACTCAAATCTTGTTCCTTTTAATGCAGATATTAACTATTACCTTGTTGGAGAAGCCATTACTTGTCCTTCCTATATACATATATAGGTATTAATGTTAATAGTTTAACCTTCAGTTTAACCTTTACAACCATTTGTCGTTGCACTACTGTTACATTCAATATTTTGGCCATACTTTACTTCAAAAGGCACTTGACTGTTAAATTTGGCACAAAGTGAGAAAATGTCACTTTTGAAAAAAATAGTCATCTATTTGCAATACATTTTTGTGAAATCCTTTGCCTGTATTTCTTTTTCTCAAGTAAAATTTTCTACATTCTAAAGTTTATAGAACTGGTTTCTTATTTTGGCTTCTTATTTTATTGCGAAATGGAAAGGATAAAAAATTACATTTTTTCGGCAATTCAATTTTTTTATTTGACACATTTTGGCACTTTTTTATTCTCAATATGGCACCTCATAGCTAAGGATAGTTGGCAGCCCCGCTTAGACACTGCTTTCGTAAACACAGCCTTCACGCTAAACAGCTGCCGGTGCACTGCGTTTGCCGCATCGTAGTACTTCTTATGTAGCAGCGCCAGTCTTGTTATTTAATAGCCACACCTCGTATTTCTTTAAATCCACTTGCTTTCTGATTTCTTATTACCTGCGTTGAAGATTCTTACTACTTCCTACACATTTTTGTATGGTTATGTAAATGTGTAAGTACATACAAACATACATAGATACATACAAATAACTAAATATTCATATTAGAAATTATACACTTGCATCCATACAGGTTTGCCTTTTGTGAAATAAGCCTGTGCAACTGGAGGTTTACAATGCCAAGCGTTGTTATTAATTGTTTTTTTTTTTAATCTTTTTTCAAAGGAGCATCATCACTACAAGTGCAAGCAATGCAATGTGTTATTGTTGTCGTTAGCATTAAATGGCCTTACATTTCGGATTGTCACTGTGCACTTATGGTTGCCGACAATAGATATGGAACATCATCTTTCTATGTTCGGAGTTTTGTTTGCTTTAGGAGCACTTTTTATTGTTGTTTGTGACACAATTACCTTAAATACTTACTTACAGTAGATACATATTTTTGTGTGCCTATGGAAATTTACAGCATTAGGTAAGATGTTTTTGAGTGAGTTAAAAATAAATTTTTGAGTATTTGGTTTACCAATAGTTGTACTTTTTTGTATTTTATAGTCGACTTTGCAAATGGTCAGAGGCGCTAAGAATGTCGTCTAGATATTTTTTCGTTCAAAATGTTTTTTTCTCACACTGTTTTAGCCACTCATTTGCTATATTAGGGTGGTGCATTTATTTTCGATAAGTATTTTAAAAATCTTGGTCTATAATGGACGACAAAAATTTGTCACCTAAAATTTATTGCATCACAGCACAAACTTATTTGGTATTTTTTTTAAATAAATAATAAATTTTAAATTTCAGCAGCTAAATTGATTTTCATAAAAATATTTTTAATTTAAATTTTGACAGTTCAACCGAAGAGAATATTTGCCACTCCAATATGTACCGGTACACTAATTCGGTAAGCCCGGCTATTGGATGCAATGAGTATTATCAGCTAAATAGTTTCGGGGAATGATGCTAATTTGATTTATAACTTTGTATGACCTGCTGTGTTTTAATGTAATATTATTCATAATGATGGTTCTTGCGACCTTTCTACTTGTAGTTTAATATTAATATATCGGAACAAAACAGTATTTTTTTTTTTATTAATTTTTAAAAATTGACCTCGAGCCGGCAAAATATTAAACTACTGGTAATATTATTCAGAGTAAGAATGGGCCCAAGTTTCAAATGTAAACAAAACCATCAAACCCCAAAAAAACTTTAAATTTTTTACTAATTTGTCAAAGTGTGCATGAAAATTTGTTAAAAGCATATCTCACGACGGTTGACCTACCCTAGTGCATCCATCTATATATACATATGTATGTATGTACATTTAGCTTGTTCAAATATTTGTGGCTTTGTAACAAGCAACACAAAGTATATATCACACCAAAAATTGTGGTAAAATACTTGACCAGTTTTCCGATTGCCCTATATAAATGTGTGTTTACATGATTTTCAACATTTGCTTTTATGTTGTATTTTATTTTTATTTTTTTTTGCTTTAAGCTACATATTAGTGCTTCTAGAAAATGTCAATCCGGTGCGTGAGTTGGCTACTTTGCAAGTGTGTCAGCGCATTTAACGCATGCGCACAAGCTGCTTACAACGTCCAACCACTGGAGCTGGTGGCGTTGGGCGGGCGCTTCTTTGCTGCAATTTGTGCTCATTGTTATCAGTGTATAAGAGGAACACAAACACACACACACACACACACACTTTTTGCTATTCAGCTGACTTACAGCCGGATAGTGAATGGGCATTAAATTTGCTACTTTTTTATACCTTGTTTTGCTCGCATACCTTACACTATGTAGTTAAGCAGTTAAGCTCCCAATAAAAGCTGTTTTAACGTTTGTACTTTCTTTTGAACATACTTTTTTTTCTTTGTTTAGTCCCACCTATTTTGAAAACCGACTACACCTTTTTGAAACTTTATTTTTTTTGGCTTGTAATGCGCGCACAGCTTTAAGCATAGCTTCATATATGGGTATGCATTTGCAATTTTGTTTTTATGTACATATGTATGTACATGGTGTACCATATTTGCGCCATGCTACNTCTTTGTTTAGTCCCACCTATTTTGAAAACCGACTACACCTTTTTGAAACCTTATTTTTGTTTTGCTTGTAATGCGCGCATAGCTTTAAGCATAGCTTCATAAATGGGTATGCATTTGCAATTTTGTTTTTATGTACATATGTATGTACATGGTGTACCATATTTGCGCCATGCTAAATTGCCTCTTATTTCAGTTGTCAATCTTCGCTGGCAAAGCGCGGTTCTAAGTTAAATTTAACTTCCGCGGCGCGTTTTTCATATATTAAATTTTGATTTTTTAAATGAATTTTAAAGTAATACCTAATCTGGCGTCGCGCATTTACGCTGTGTAATTCCCAAGAATCATTGCGGGTGTGCATATTATATTACGTAGTTTGATTACCTTTATGAAAATGTGCATACACCTACATACATATCAACATACAGTTTTTGTTTAACTATTTTTAGTGTTTCATTACTTTTTGTTTTGTTGTGGGCGACGGCGGCGGCAAGTACATGCGTTCTAGCGTGATGACTGGCAGTTCTGAGCTTGTTTTCTTTTGCGCTATAATTGTAATTGCTTAGCTATTGAAAATATTTGGTTAAAATTTTAACTGGATTTAAAAAAACAAAAACCCCTAGAAGAGAATAAGCAACTAGTTTACCCCAAAGGAGTTTATGCAGTAGATTTTAGATTTCATTGCAAATATTTTATTGAATGACTTTAAAACAGGGACCTAGAACGCGTTCCATTTTTGGTTTAGTTCTGTACGAAACTTTTGGGAACGTTTCTAATGAGAACAAAATAAGAAGGAAAGTATGGAGCGCGTTTTCAAGGAGGATGAAATAAGGACAAAAGTCTGGAGAACGTTCTGCTGGAGAACAAAACGAAAAAAAAAACGTTTTGAGAACATAAAGTTAAGAATGAGCGACGCCTTGGAATGAAAAATTGTTTCAGTGAGAATCGCGATTATTAATTCTAAGCCAGCAAAGCTGTATCATTTCAACTTCCATATCGTTTATCATTAGGGTGAAATGTGTATTCATGGAACAATTTTTCATTTTATGTGCACGAATAGTTCGTATCTTAAGTCTTTTGCTGACTTTATTTGCATAGTTATCTTTCAGTTAGTAAATTAGTTAATTTTTTTATTTAAGTGTAATCCAACTATGATTGCCGTATAAAATTTTTCGTTTGTACCATGTTTTTTCCTAAAAATCAACCAAAATAGGTAAAACTGCAGCAAGCTGAAATGTTTTTTTTGCGAATTTGTCAGTTTTGAGTAAGTTGATTAAAACTAATTATTTTTTTTAAATTTAAAATATGGGTCGATCTATATCAGAAACTATATAAATGAAGTTTGATTTCTTAGGATTCTGACTATGCTGTTTTGTAGCCTATTTAATTCTAGTAAAATAAAAAGCAAGTTTCAAGTCGCTAAAAATTGTCGTTGATTTCTTAAATTTTTTTTTGTGGAGGATGTAGCGTACTTTCTTCCATAAAACGCATGAACAAAATTGATTATTCCAAGGGCCGTTTTCTCAAGAAGGTTTTAAAATTTATCTGAAAAAAAAATGTTTGAAGGCCAGATAAATTTTAAAACCTACGTGAGAAAACTGCACAATAAATACTTAAGTAAACATAAGTTGCCAACAACATGATTTTGAATTTTGCTGCTTTTATTTTACTCGCAGCTGTAATCCGCTATTATCACAACTAGTCAGTCTGCTTTAAGGTTTTTCGGAACTAATAATGCAAAAGTCATAGAAAAGTCACATTCTTATATTTTTTTCTTTTTTTTCTTATATTCTTTTCGAGTCCTTTTTATATTTTCAACGGCTGAGATAGGGCGTTTTTGAACTAAGTTCTCAAACCAAATTTTCTTCAACCATTTGCTGAGATAGAGCGTTTTCGAACCGGCAGCCTTTTGCAACAGAGTGTATGTACATATATTCTTGGGCAATTAACCTGACTGTTGTGGTAACTATGTCAAAGGTCAATTGTACAGTGCCATTTAAAAAAAAGCGCCTTGCGGCAGGTTCCCGTGGGACTCAATAAATATCAACATTTTCAGCTTTTTAAATACCACGCATGCGCAGCTTTTGTGCCATTTTATTATTAGTCCATTATGATGGGGCTTAATGTATGTACATATGTACATAAGTATGTACTTCATAATCTAACTGTAGAATGTGCCGCTATTATTCGGGTTATTCCATTTCTGTAACTAAGGGACCCCGATAACTTTAGCGTTGAACGGCTGTTGTTGTTGTTGTCTTGCATTTATGGCTTCCTGGCTTGCGGCATGCCCATATAGTACTTATTAAATACAAATATAATTGTAAAAACGTACATACATATGTATGCTAATGAATTAATGAGTGAGTTGTCTGAGTGATCAGGTGAATCGGTTGAATTAAATGGAGGTTCTTATTAAAATGTTTAAGGTTCTCTTTGCGTTTTATGCAAGGTGTGTGCGCTTTGCTTTTTGTTAGTGTGCAAGTGTGGAGGTGCCAAGTTGTTTTGTGATTTGTTTTTGTTTCTTTTTTTTTTGCGCGCATGGTCAACGAACCACTGCTATGATAAAGACACTTGCGCCTCATTTGAGTTCCGCACTTGCGCCTGTTATAAAGCAGTTTCATTTTAATGAGTAGTCGCCTTTTTTAATATCAGTATGCGTACATATATATTTAGTCGCATACACACGCCATTACCTATATCATTTGTCTGTGGTGTGCGCTTTTAACAAATTTCTTTTTAATTAAGAACTTTGCCAAGAGTACACTTCGGAGCCAGTTTACTCATCGGGGCTTGCTGAAGAATAACAAAACATTTGTGCCTGTTAAGCTTTGGCTTAGGTTTTTGTAATTCTTTTAGAACAGTTGGTATTCACTTGCCAACGACATCGGCCATGGAAAACTCAAACGAAAGTTAAATTCAGTTATTAGCGGCGATAGTCAGTAGAGTGTTGCATTAGACCGAAACAAACAGCTGTGGATATTTCTTCTTCTTTTTTTGAACAAATAAAACAAGAGAATGAGCAATAAATTGTGTTGCTTGAAGAAGCTTCTTGTACCAAATTAAAAACGTCAAATACCTTTTTAATCAATTTAAAATGTCGACAGCAATATAATAGACACTGCACTTTTGCACCAAGACAAAAATTCGAAACGTTTTGCAATTAAAAAAATGCTAAAATACAAATATATACCACCGCACAAACTTAGATCACAATCACAAAATCCCACACCGGAACCCACGCCTCGTCTCACCAATAAATCTGCACAATCCGCCTCACCGTATATTCTGCAAAATTCCAGCGACTACTATGGCAGCGCCAATTCGCTTGCCAGCGCAACTCACAACAACACACCGCATAGTCTGCAACGCAACGCGGAAGTACGCGGCTCCAACAACTCTCTGACCTCTTCAGCGGGCGGCACCATACGCTCGCGCAAAACCCGCAAAGCACCCGCGCCACCCACACCGCTCGCCAAGGAGCTCTTCCCTGCGCCTACATCCACCACACTGTCCACAACCGCTGTTGATCGACAGACGGATAGTTCGAAAGCATCTACACCCAGCTCGAGCACTGTTGGCACACCGAAGTTAGGTCGCAAAAAACGTCCTGCGCCAGCGCCACCAAAACCTGCGCGACTCGATCCCACTTTACTACAAGCGGAGCAGCAGCAACCAAATCAACAGCAACAGCACACAAATGGCACGGCGTCAAAAAACTCGCTTAATTACCCTCTGCAAGGCGAACAATCCGACTCGAAGTTATCCGACGAAGAAAAAGCTTTGTTGGAGGGTAATCAGCTGTCAGTGGACAGCTTAAAGTTGCCAGTTGGCGCGGTGATCAACAGCACAGCTAGTCAGCGTAGTTCACGTCGTGTCATACCGCTCGACGCTAGCCTGCTGGAAGACGAACAGGACGCTGATGCGAGCGCTCAAACCAATAGCGACGGCGATGCCAGCGGCAAATGCGATGACGCCAAGCAAAAGCAACAGCTATTGCGCTATAGCGAGCAGGAGGAGTCGAATGTCGTGTATCGACGTGTCCTTGTGCCACCTAGCATGGAGACGCCGACGCGCGAATCGAATCCGCTGCTCGAAGGGCTACACGATCGCCAGCTCGAGAAGTTGAAGGACAACAAGGAGGCGCAAAATCGCAATCGACAATCACAAATATCCGCTTCGTCCGGCGCAGAAGACTGCGACATGTCGTCGACGCCATACAACAAATCGGCGCATGGAAAGTGGAAGCGGCGCAAGGGCCCCGCGCCAGCGTTACCCATACCGCCGCGCAAGGTGTTGCAAATGTTGCCGCTACAAGAGATACGCCACGAATTGGAGATCATTGAAGTGCAGCAGCAGGGCCTCGAAAAGCAGGGTGTTATATTAGAGAAAATGATACGTGATCGTTGCGAGGGACAAAATGGTGAACTATTGGGTACAAATGCTACAGCAGATGATGCGCCAGATGGCAAGAAGCCATCTAGCAGTGGTGGAGCGGAGCATGTGCAGAACTCGAAGGAGGTGGAAGATTTAATACTGCAACTATTCGAGCTGGTCAACGAGAAGAACGAACTGTTTCGCCGACAAGCCGAGCTAATGTATTTGTAAGTATTGAATATTAAAAAAAAAATAACTACATTTTTAGCTAATCGCTCGTTAATCCAATAGAGCAATAGTTAATTTAATCAAAATGTCATGCAATCAATCAAGTATTTAATCGAAAAGCTAGCTTAATTAAGCGCTGATATAAGACAAGTTCAGCATGCCGATAAAATTTTGCTTCAATCAATATTGCGTTTAGTGAAAAGAATACCTATGACCTACGCCAAAAATTCAATGGTTAGCGCACGGGTGAAAACCGACGTTTTTAGGTGAATCATTCGACAAAGTGAATTGCAAAACGGTGGCACGAAACCGATAAATTGATTTTTTACTGTCCTATGGGAGCGATTTCTATATATAAACATCGCAATGACCCGTGCCAGGAATCGTCATTTCAAAAGATTTAATAACGAATATATGAAGTATATATTCTAGTGTAAAACACACGCAATAAAAAGCCACAGGATCTAAATGTACATTTGTATGAAGCTTAATTCGCAGCCGTTAAATTAAGATATTTATTTGTTCGGTCAAATTGAATCGCTATTTTGTAATCTTTATTTTCTCGATTAAAATAATCCTTATTTTGTATTATTTGTTTTTTAGCTATTTATGGCCTTATAACAATTATATTTAATATTGTTTATTTAGTTGAATAGTTATTTTGTATTTTTTTGTAGATCATTTTTTAACCTATTTAAGTGTTTTATGATCTAAAAAACTAATTCTGAATATAGAGGATATAACACTGTGGAACAAAAATTAACTTTAGAGTGCGCATATACCAGGCTGTATAGCTGTTGGTCATAAGAAGAATGCCTCATACCCAGTTTTACTAGATCAATTCGTGTTCTCGAGAAAAAAAAAATCACGATCCAAAAATCTGACTACCTATAGCGGCCAAACTTTTTCCTCCCTCCAAGTTTTGAAAATTCATCGTTTTTTGTTTGTCCTATATTTGCTTTGTATGCTATTTTCACAAATATAGGCCAAAAAAGATAAATTAAAAAAAAAAGTAAATTTGGTTGCTATATTCAGATTTTTGGATCATGCGCCTAAAAGATGCAGCGATTCCTGTTCTCAAGTTACATACCTGATGACAGTGCGAATGGAAATTATAATAGCGAGGTTTTAGATTTTTAAACAATAATTTTATTATGAAATTTTCCTATCATTTTCTATACAGAAATTTCAAATGTTCGGTTCGTACGAAAACAAGAATAGGCCCTATTGTGTTCCATAGTGTAATATGATCGAAAAAGTAAAAATCAAAAATGCATCGAAAAAATTAAATCATAAGATTTTATAGAAATTTAAATCCAATTTTAACGGTTAAATTGTGATTTTTATTATGAAGTTCATAACCTTTATGGTCGCTGCTATTTATCCCCTATGTATTATTAAGATTTAGCTTAGCTACATAAAATATAACAAATTTCTATCCTTTTCTCAACCAACAGACGTCGCCAGCATCGCTTGGAACAAGAGCAAGCCGATTTAGAATATGAAATACGCGTGCTAATGGCGCAACCCGAACGCAATAAAACCGATTCGGATAAGGCGCGCGAAGAAGCGCTCATTGCACGCCTGGTGGAGGTGGTACAATTACGGAATGAGGTGGTGGAATGTCTGGAAATGGACAGACTACGCGAAGCCGAAGAAGATTTGGTGAGTGTATATCAAAATTTAACTTTCGCTTTATTTCTTAGTTAACAATTATCTGATAAAGAATATGAAATAATCCAATTTTCAATATTTCGCTTGCAGAGCATTAAACAACGCTTAGAAATGCATAGCGCGCAGCGTGAAGAAGACACCGACTCGCGAAAAATTACAGCTAAGCTTTCTAAGAAGGAGAAAAAGAAACAAAAGGAATCGAAAAAGCTAAGCAAAAGCAAGAAAATTGATGCAGACAAGGTTAGCTAAATCCCCACCCAAAATTTAACTGCAAATCACTAATGGTTTTTTTTCACGCTATAGGATGCTGACGAATCTGAATTAAATATGGATAAGCAGAAATTGAAAAAGAAAAAGAAGAAATTTCTCTTTTAGCAACCAGAATGAGACGCATTTCGGGCCGTTGAATGTAGTAAATAGTAAGCAGTGTTAGAAAAGTTACAGTGACTTACAGCCGCCTTGTGATACATTTATGACGAAAATTAATTTGAGAAAAAATTGCATATAATTTGTAAAAGTATAGTTCCAAAAGAAAAGCAAAGTGCAAGCGTTTATTAACACGCTAGACATTGGACATTGCATACCCTTCTCGTTTACTAACAATTTAGGCATGCTTAGTGGGAAGCATTACATTGTCGCCGCATTTAAACGATTCCATGCTCGTACTTTTCATCTTACGCTAATTTCTCATATAATTACAATTTCATTGGCATTCAATTTAAAATATAAATCTAATTTGGAAAAAAATGTATATTTTAATTTTATTTTGATTTTCATTGCTCTATTGAAATCTCAGCATTTTCAGTTTAATTAAATAAGTACGTACACCTGTCTTCAGACTATTTTAATAATTATTAATTACAAATATGAATTACTAACAAAATTATTTTTAAACTTATTTACACACAGTGTTACGTTGATAATATTAGCTAAATATAAGCTTAAATATATATATAAAAAAAAGATATATTTTGCATGTATTATATACTGTCAAATTAAACCTTACATACATACAATCGTACATACCTATATGAACTTGCATTTTCTTTATATACTTAAAGTCATTTTATTAATTTGGCTTTTCTTTGTTAAGAGGCCAGTCATGCCGCTAAAGGATGTAAAATTTGTTTAAACTAAATTCAAAGCATTTTAAGGCAATGCCTTTAATGGGGAATTCAATGGCGTTCAACAAATGTCAATGTTTGTACATACATACATGTTAGTATATACATAGATGACTATGTACATACACATGTGCATATGTATAAACCCTGCAGGGAAACCGCGGACTAGTGAATCAAATTTCTAGTTCCGTACTAGGTCTTTATCGCCAAAAAGGAACTAGTCCGATAGGAACTATATCCCCACCAGTCCAAAATCGGCGAAAAGTGGTACTTTTAAGAAACTAATTTTTTCAGTTTTTTTCACTACAAATCGATATCTAAAGTGACGAATTTAGAAATGGTTCGGAACTATAGAAAAAGTGATGCAGAACGAACTAGATCCTATTTGTCGAATTTAGAACTATTTCGGAACTATCGAATAAGGGATGCAGCAGCAAATACGCTTCTATTCTGTGCTTCGCAGATGCTATTTCATAGTTTGGTAATACAAAACAAAGCTTTGTGTTAACATATTAACATCTTGGAGCCTTCTGGAATCTAACCAATAACAGCGAGCACCTCTGGAAAGTCAGCTACAGTAAGGTAAGTAAACGTACATTTCTTTACAATCATTCAAACAAATTAAATTTCAAATTGAAAAAACGTTTCTTTGAAAATAATGTAAAATCGCACACGGAAGAACCGAAAAGATTGAAAAATCGTGATACCTTTTTCTTTCGTCTGTCGATTTTAGAACTGGTTCGGAACTATAGAATTTAGGAATAGTTCGGAACTATCGAAAAAGTTATGCAGCGGGGGGCAATTGACACTTCCTAGGACATCGCCATGTTAAATTCGCCAGTTGCTTGCATGCAAAAGAGATTTATCGCGAACCAGTACTAGGTCTAAATGTACTAGAAGCGCACCAGTTCAGAACTAGAGATTTTCCCCACAGGGAAGATGTGTAAATTACAGATAACTCGGGTAAAAACATACATAAATACATATGCCTTAAAATAAATTATACATGTATTTGTTTCTTTAGGAGGCTATATGCAGTTTTGAAAAGAAACTTACACGGGCACAAAGTAACATAAAATACCTAGCACACATCGAGGGCTTATATTCAATACTATCTATCTGCAATTTTCACAAAAACTACTTTGTGATGGTAGGACCCATCTGGGACTTACCTGTCATCACTGTTCTGACTTTGCAATTTAATAGTAAATTCTTCTGCCCAGCGTTATATAAGGTCAGCATTAATATCACCGATGACAGTTAAGTCTTAGGTGGATTTTTATATCAGCCTATTATATTTTCCAACTACTTGTTTATTTATATATATATAAATTTTAAAATCTTGCAAAGATAATCAAGGCGAATTCATATAAGGTGGTAGCGGTAGTACAAAAACAAAAACTAACATGCCTTTTGTTTTCGTTTTCGGTACACAAATGTCAAATTCCAGCTATTCTTCGCTCAAGGAGGAAGAGGGAAAGAAAATGCCAACACTCTTTCTTTCGCATTCACTCATAAGGAGTTTTGACATATGTGTACCGAGGCGAATTAAAGCAGCTGTTCTAGCAACACCACCTTATATAAATTCGCCTTGAAAGATAATAAAAAAGGCAGTTACATACATACATATGTCAGAAAACTTATGAATCGATAACCAAAACTTAATCACAGATAGGTGATAAGATGTAGATAAGGATATATCTTAATTCGGTAACTAAATAGTTCGGTATCTCGGAGTGGCGATTCTGACTTTTAATTTAGCGTAAATGTAAGCTATACCATTAGGACTGGGTTCCATAGACAATTTTTTAACCTAATATTAAGTTCCCTTCCTTAAAAACTTTAATTTTATTTTGGCTTAATACAGATGTTCCAGCGCTAAATTAACCTTTAATGTTGCCAATTTTACGCTGTTGATCATTGGGGCCCATACCTGTTGTTATTCTCCAACTTTATCCCGAAACGTTCAAAGTTTCCTTCTTTGATAATGTGCCGATAAATTTATTTTTAATAGATTTTCTTATCATTTTGAAAATAAGTTTGATATTTAAAATTCAGAAAAACATAATAAAAAGTGATTGGTCTGAAAATTAGCGTAACCCGAGATTTTTCTCACAAAGCGCAAAACTAGCCATAGCGGCCCAAAATTTCTGAGTGTCAACTAAATTCATTGTTTTAAGTAAAAAAATTTCGCAAGTCTTAATTCTGTTATCTGAAAAACAGAGGCGTAAGAAATCACTACCAAAAGTTTTGAATTGTTTTTGTATGCGTTTGCATGCAGCTCAAAGAAAGCGGGGAAGGGTGAAATAGGCCGGAGCGCGATCAGCTAGTCGTAGTACAAAATGTCCTATGAAATCAAATCGACACCATTTTTTCGACGCATGGTTAGTGCCAGCAAAAAGAATGGCCAGCTGCAGCGGTTGAAGGAGGAATATGAACGTATTAAGGCGTTCAACGATCGTACAATCGAAATAAAGATGCGTCAGATACGCTTGAAGCGCCTATTTCGCGAGATCGAAGAAATCAAGGAGTCATCATCGCAGTGCAAACAACGACGCGTAGCCCCAGATCGTTTGAAAACAAACGAGGAGATGCGTATGGAGACGCTGGTCAAGGCCAAGGCGCTGGGAAAGGAGTATTCGAAAATGAATGCGTTGGCTGATCGTTGTACATCGCGTCTTTATACAATGGGGTCGGGTGCTGCTGTCGAGTGCATGCCTTCGCGCATCGAATTGGAGCGCAAAGCGCGTTCAGATAAACGCATCAGTTATGGTAATGATTGTTCGCGCATGAATATACAAAAGATTGCAACAGCGCATCGTAAGCCGGCTGGCAAGCAGGTACTCGCTGGGGAAAAACGACTCAATGCATTAAAAGAGAAACTAAAAACTCGACTATCGTTTGGCAACTCGTGTTCCCATCGCAATCTAGCGAAGAAAGTCAAGAAAGAAAGCCACAAAAAGACTACTGATGCCGCATCAATTAGCTTGTTAACCAACTCACAAATTGCACATATGCTGGAACGAGACTCCCAATGCCAATTCGCGTGTGCCGCTGAGTCTAATGAGCTGCCGATTATGTCGTTTACCGATTCTGCACAGCGTCGCAAAAGCATTGCCGATATATGCACAAGCAGCAGTTCTCGAACAATCGCCAACCAGCCAGATGGCACTGCCAAAAGTGAAGAAGATCCACATGTTCGCGCGAGACGACACTGGCGCAGGCTCGCGCTCATTGCACGCCATCGCCTTGACACACTTGGTCGTTGTTATATGCAACCTTCCATAGAAAATACCGAAGAAGAAGACTCGGAAGAGTATACTTTGCGCGGAATTTCCAATGACACTGACCTGCCAATTAGTCAACTGTGTGGCAAACTTGCGCCACCTGATTCGGAGAGTGATCTATCGCTCGGTGAGCTGTTGCTGAGCGTTGAGTCGCTCGCTCCATTGGAGATGCAACCACTGCCGGATCCTACGACAATTTGCACAGGAGCACGAACTACTGACGAGGGCACCAATCAAATGGATACGCGACGCAAGGTGCAGCAATATGTGAAAATAGGTAAGCCGATTGTGCATGCGGCACAGAAAGAGGCTTCAGAGTTAGGTTTTGAGAAGATTCGCAGTATTTTCGAACATCAGACTGCCGCAGCAGTAGAGGCGCACGAAATGGGAACGGAGAAGTAGAATAGCTTTTGCTGTATGTATGTATGTATGTCTCAATAGGCAGAAAGAAGATGCGGTGTACATTATTTTTGGATTAAAATGTAAAATTCTATGAGGATTGTATTTTTTTTTATTCAAGGAAACACGCCAAAATATTACAATTAGTCTTTAGTAAGTGAAAACAGCGTGAAGNTTATTTTTGGATTAAAATGTAAAATTCTATGAGGATTGTATTTTTTTTTAGTCATGGCAACACGCCAAAATATTACAATTAGTCTTTAGTAAGTGAAAACAGCGTGAACTTAAAATATTTTTATATGATTATTTTGGCATTTTTATACATACATAGATACATACGTATGTATATATTTAGAAGATTTGCTAACTCTTGTTTTATGTGCCAAGTTACAATGTTAGTATATTCGAATTTGCTGCTATTTCTTATGCAGGCGCTTACATAGACACACCATAGTTCATTCCAAATAGACTTAATCAAATAAACTGCCATTGTACCACAGCACAGTTAAAAATTTCAGTTAATAAAAAAATTTAAAAGCAAAATTAATAAACTTTACCTATTATTATACTTGTATGTACATTAGACCTTACAAACAAACAAAAAACGTTCGCCGTACGCTCCTGCGTCTAAAGTATGCAACACAAGTTTGCAACACAATTTCTAAATTTTTTTTACAGAAGCTAAAAGTCACCTTTTTACAATTTTCGGTAACACCAACATTTGGCAATAAAAAATTGATCTCTTTTAAATATGTAGCTCTAGTGGAATATAGAAATACTTCATTATAGAAAATAGCAAATTTTCTCCTTGAGGCAAAAACATCGATATAGCATACTTTAGGGTCCGACTGTAAATACCGAAGATATAATGAAAAATACGGCGATATAACAAAATAACGACCGCCGACCCCAACGTTCGGCGAAAAAAAAGTTTCTCTTCTGTACCAAATGACGCCAATTAGAAAAGGCCAAGTGAAGCCAAGTCCTTCTCCGCTTGGTCTTTCCATCGCAGTGGGGCCTTCCTCTTCCTCTTGAATATTTTCAGAGCTGGAGCGTCGGTGTCCATTAGAACGATATGGCTAAGCCAGCGGAACCGCTTTATTTTAATTCGCTGCACTATGTCCATGTAATTGTAAACCTCATTCAGCTTATCGTTCCATCGTCTTGGATAGTCGCCGTCGCCAATGCGAAAGGCCCGTAAATCTTCCGCAAAGTCTTTCTCCCAAATAATCAAAAGAGCCGCCTCATTGGATGTTACCCACACGGACATGATGAGTGACTTATAGAGTATAGTTTTCGTATGTCGAGAGAGGACTTTACTCCTAAATTGCCTACTCAGTCGAAAGTAGCACTTGTTGGCAAGAGTGATTCTGCGTTGAATTTCCATGCTGACATTTTTATCGGTGATAATGCTGGTTCCCAAGTAAACGAAATTCTCTACTTTCTTGAAATTATAACTGTTAACAGTGACGTGGGTGCCGAGCCGCGAATGCGCTGGCTGTTTGACAGGATAAACTTCGTCTTGTCCTCGTAGACACAATCGCTTTGCTTCCTTATCCTGCTTGGACTTCGCGGTCTGTCGATGTCAGCGGCATACGCCAGCAATTGCACGCTCTTGTAATAAATTCTTCCTGAGCAGTTCAGTTCTGCGGCTCTTATTTCTCCAACATTAGATTAAGGAAATCACATGAAACCCCGTTTGGTGCCAAACGGCTCGGGGAAGTCTTTCCCAATTCTGACGTAAGGCGTCATCGGAGCTGTTCATTTTGTACGACATTAGTCAAGATGAGAATTTTTGTACCAAAAGCAGAAAGAAAACATTTATTACCTCGTAAGGTGCTTACCAAATGGGTTACTCTTGTTACTGAAGTGAAAACTAAGCCTTCTAAGAGCTCTAATTTCTGGTCATGTAAAGCGATGGAAATTCTGATTTTAACTCCTCGGGGATGCGATTTTTTGTAGAATTAATAAAAATTATGTATAACCTTTTTAGTATATGTATGTATGTATATATTTTTTTATTAAATCGTACAAAAATTATAAAAGCAAATTAAAAAAGGCACAGAATTCGTAGCACAGCTTTGATTCGTCTCTCGTAAGCATAACGGCTTATACATTAGTCTCCGTTCCATGAAATCTGAACTGTGAGTGCTGGCGGCACTTTTACAGACAGCGTTCCATAGATTTCCCAATTTAGAAGCAACGACATCTATCCACTGGACATATTGAATTATAATTCAGACATTCATCCATACAATATGTGTCCGCACCCTCACGTCCCTCCAGTTCGCCAATGGCAACGCAGTCTTTACTGTGGAAGTGGAAGTTAAAATTAAAAAATAAGCCAAATCAGATTAAATTTAGATTAATTGAGAATAAATTAAAATTAAATTATTAACAAATTATATTAAAGTAAAGCAAAATAAACTAAACTAACTACACTGAGTGTGCGGATGAGGTATTAATATCAGGAAGGGATGTACATCATTTTTTGCTTCAAGCCAGCAGGGGTATTCGTATTGGACTATGGGAATAAAGGAATGCAAATTGTGGAAGCAGACCAATTACGGGCACGCAGTGCTCTTGACGGTAAGTAATAGTGGTGTGACGGGCGGAGATCTTTGCCATAGAAAAGGCGGCTAGCCTCATACGGTAGAGTGAGCCGTTGTCAGGGAATGCCGCTATATTCGTTGACAGCCAGGCCGAATTCAAATCATTATGTTCCAATGTAGTAAAGTCGAAAATAGTTGGAAAATGTTGTGCATCGCTGGCTTCACTGAGTCACATCAAAACCTCTTCCTGTTAGGTTCCTGGACATATCAATATCGAACGGAGATAATGGAGGTGAAAATATCGGACCTCTACAGATTAATCAGTGGTAGTAATTGGTTTAACAGTCACCGCAGTGACACTGTGGAATAAATTCGGTTAGAAGTATGGGTCGCCTCCTGGTACTCATAGGGGACATAATTATATTGGCTAAGTCTTCCACAGAAACTAATCTAATACATAGCTTAAATTTTTAGTTGAATAAAACTCACCTCAAAGTGAACCCAACTAATCTGAGCTAATCGAAATTAATCTAAACTAAACAAATCTAAACTAATCCTAACTAAGCTGAGCTAAACAAAACTAATAAAAATTAAATTAACAAAATGAAATAAAATATAAAAATAAAAACTAAAACTAAACATTAATATCTGTAGATACTTACGGACAGTAACATGCAGTTTCCGGACAATTAGGTGGATAACGCAAGCAATTAGTTTCACACCAGTTATCCATGCCCGGTATCGTACGGAATGCTGGAGCGGCAATACATTTTTGATCACTGAAAAAAAAGCAAAAGTTATGAAGAAAATCAGTGGAAGGTTTTAGCATTACTCATTGAGTCTTAATAATTCCAACTTTAAAACTAAATTACTGAAATAGTGCTTATTAATAAATTTTTTCTGCTTTAACCCACAAAAAAAATATATATAAAAAGTTTCGTAAAGCCACGAAACAATTTCGAAGAAACTAAAGGCAAATCAAAACCAAAACCATACTCCAATATAGGATCTATTGGAAAAAATACATTTTTATTTAAATAAAATCAGACGTCAGTATAGAACCAGCAAGCTATGAATATCCAATGGCTCAATAAACAGGTTAAGTAAGTAATCAAGGCGAATTATTATAAGGTGATAGCATGAATACAAAAACAAAAATTTACATGTATTTTGTTATTGCTTTGGCGGCATATACTGTCAAAATCTGTAAGAGTGTGTGTAGAAATTCAAACAAAATTTTTCAATTTGACATCAGAAGCCGTGCGGCGAAACACATACACAAAATCAGCTGATCTAGTAACACCACCTTATATAAATTCGCCTTGGTAAGTAATAAAAGATCTTTCCTGTTTTTATTTTGTCATTCGCCTGTCTTATAAAAAACAAGTAACTTTTAAGCAAAAAGCAAAACCGACTTCAATTCTCATATTAAAATTTAAGATTAACTTTAATTTCTTCATGATCCAACGATCGGATTTAAACCAAATTAGGATGAGACCACCTGTGAGGTAACGCCTTTCCCTTAAAATAGAATTATTCAAATAGGTTAACGTAGTCCAAAGTTATGCGGTAACAAACAAACAAAAAATATATTCCGACGAATTGATAACCTTCCTCCTTTTTATGAAGTCGGTAAAAGAAATTAATTGCAAATTTTCCAATAAGTGTCAAATCTATATAAATCTTTTTTTTTTTGCTCTTATTACTTCACTTGGTATAATTTCACCATGTGAAAAACCAAATAATTATGTAAGTTTTAAATATGCGCTTACATTTATTAATTTTAATTTTTGTAATTGGTAATGATGTGCCGGATAATAAAATAAAAAAATAATAAAAAATAAGAGCCGGATTCGGATATTTGGATATCGGATTTGGTAAATAGAGGAGAAACGTCCAAAGCAAAAGATAAACAACAATGGATGCCACTAAGCAAAAGCGCGTGGTTGATGTATTTTTATTTTAAAATGTGATGAAAATCGAACTATGAATCATGCATGCTTACATATCGCCCCGCTTCCCGTATCGTCCCGTAATGCTTCATTATTGCAATATTTTGTGATCCACGTTTTGAAAAAGCAGTTATGCAGATTCATGGCAAAATGTCCAAATAACCTAAACCAACAAGAATTTTTGATAAAAATGCATATTTGCAGTCACGGGACGAACTTAAAGTAGATACTCTTTATTATCTTCCAAATTGGAAAATTTTGGCGTAAACGAGCAGTGTACGCCAAATTTCATCAAACAAATATTTTTTTTTTCAATTTGCGCCTCTTCTTCTAGAATTGGTGGACGATAATGTAAGCCAATTTTGACGTTCTTTCAGATTTATGCTTTTATAATTATACCCAGCGTATAATAAGAATTTCATCAAAATCGGATAACATTTACTATTTCCGCCCACAAGAGCTGTGGGCGTGGTAGCGCGTCGACATTTACCACTTTCCACATTACTCATTCTTAAGTGAAGAATACCGCATATACAAAATTTCAGCGAATTTGTAGGACGCAGAAAAAAGGCAGCGATTTAGAAATGTAGAAATATTTACGGCGCCCCCTTATACCCAGATAAGAAGATCCTTTAATTTGGTGTAAGCATAGTCGCAAAGAATTTCAAATTTGCTACACTGGCAATGAAGTGTCTCTACGTACCACCTTCATCAGTGAACTTCTGACGAGTGTTTAGTGCATCGGGTAGCGCTTATGTTGAAAATAGAAGTAGGTTGTTGCCCGATAATGCGGTAATGCTTCTCATCATAACGAAAAATACATAATTTTTTAACTCTACAAATTTTTAGTAATAAATTTGATTATAAACGTAAATAAAAAATTCTGAACTAGATTTTAAAATTGAATATTCTACAATTGAAATCCGGGAATCCGGCCTGATATTGGCTAAAAGAAAAATAAAATAAAAATAGCCGGGTAACAGAAAAACGACCGGTTGAGCCGGATTTCGGATATCTACCGGATACCCGGCACATCCCTAGTAATTGGCAACCCAAAAATCGGAATATTAGTAATGAAACATTTCAAAAAGAAATCGATATTTCCTTCATTTCAAAAATGACTTCGAGAAAAAAATAGCGAATATATTTAACATTTCTTTGAATTTTATTTTCTAAGTAAACACAATTCCACCGCTCTGTGAAGGTCTGAGTTCAAAACAACCGTGACCGAGATCTTGTTAAATCCGGTAAAGTACTGGTCATTTTATAAATCTTTTCCAACACCCAAACTTTTTTCCTCATTAGCAGCATGCTCCAAACCAAACTGCGTTCCAAAATTCATACTCAAATAATTTCATTTGGGAAAGTAGACAATTGCAAAGTTCTCATTAAAATACAAGTTTTGAATGATAAAATTGAAAAAAATAATAATTAGACCTTTTTAAACGCCTTCCACATAAATACCCAATAAAATATTAAATTATTTTAATAATTACCTACTAATTAAAATGCGCATAATTGGCATAAACAAAACATTTTAAATTTTATAAACTACCAACAGCAAACGATCACTGCACTGCGTATGGACAATGCCGAATTTAGTGAACAGATGTAAGCCGAATCCATTGATGAAAATGGAGAAGGAAAACGAGAACCAGGACTTGCGTCGAAAGCTGAAAAACTTGCAGAAAGGTGAGTTCACACATTTGACCAATAAGTTCAACAAATTTCGTCATACTGATTTCAAATGACTGCAGTAACCTTTCGTTCGCTCTCAGAGCGATCACCAGGACAGACCAACAAGGAAACCGTTTGGGATCGTTTGAGCAAAGTAAAGAAGAGCGCCAGCAATGAAGGTAGTTTGTTGATCGGCAGCAAGGGCCGTACCCATATGCCGGCCAAGTGTTCGATGCGATTGCAACCGGCGCGCCCGCTGGGACAACGAACTAACAAAAAGCCGCTTACACCAAATACAAATCTCAACAAGCGGATTATGGAGAAGAAATCTTACCGTATAATTAAAGGCAAAGCGGTGTACACACCTGAGCTGGAAGCTGATGACAGCACATTCAGTTGCAAGCGTATAAAATCTGTGAAGGAGATTATGACAGCGCGCAGTATTTGCGATTCTAGAACTTCTTCGGACGAATCGGATTCCGCAAAAACTTCACCCAGATCCGAGAACATGAGTCCCATGGTAACAGTGCCGCGCATCAAAGATTATGATACTGATGATTTCGAAATAGTGAATCAAGTTGAGTCACAAGATTCGTTGGAGGACTTTGTGGTTGCTCCACTCATACCTGTGCCAACCACCGAGTCCTTGAATATGAGCGCCTACATAACATCAAACTTTTGCTGCCTTTTGGACAACAGGAAAAAGAATATGGAACCCGAGGAGATATCGGTGATCAAAAATGTGGTGAAGACTGATGAGCGCCATCGACATCTCCAGCCAAACGATTCTATATTGTTCAAGGAGATACTCAAAACGCAGTTGAAAGAGATAATACGTCAAGAAATGGTTGTCAAATTGGCTTTAAAAAACTTACACGAACTTCCAGAGACCGACTGCCCATCCACTATAGCAACACATAAGCCAAGCACACCAAATTCGGCGCATAAGAAACCACAAGTGGATGTGATCTTCAAGAATGTACCAACGTTGGAAAAGGAGATAATCATCTTGAAAGCTTTGGGTGAACAACTGGAGGCGACGCTAAAGCGCACGGTGTCTCAAAATGAACTAAAATTACTCGAGCTCAACAAGTTGGCCATACCCATAGCCAACAAGTGGCACTGTTCCTACCCAGACAATGTGGAATATGCAAGCATTGCGCTTATGCCCAAGGGTATACGCAGATGCGTGGGTATTCTACAGAAATTCCGCATGGAGCTCAAGACCATTGTCGAACTGAAGGAACAAGCCAATCATCACTTTTATCTACCCTCCCACAAAGATAACAGCGAGCTCAAGCGCACTACGTTCAAGCGACTAAAAGAGAACCCCGACTTGTTGAGGCGTTACCTGAAGCCCAAGAATACACTCGCACCTTTTAATGTGTTGGAGCAAGATCCTTGTTTCTTTAACAGCTTTCTCTATAGTCCTTGTGTAATAGGGGGCATAGAAAGTGTTGTGTCACTGTCAAAGGATTTGGTTGCGGCAGCGCCAGCCGCGAAATTGTCGACGACACAGGTTGGTGATAGTGCGCGTAGTGTTTGTGTGCCTTACAAGTATGTGAAAGAGCCACTGAAGATCGAAGAGATTCAAAACACTCTAACCGATGCCTTCTTTAATGAACAGCCACCGATCGCGCCGCAACAGCAAGCGCAAAGCTTGCCAACTGAACCAGAAAATAAAGAACTACACGTACCTCGAGTGTGTGAGGCGCCAGTGCGTGGGCGAAAGCGGCGTCGTATACGAAAGCGTACAACACCGTTGTCGCCGTACAATGACACTGATCCGAAGAATAATTTGTTCAAGACCATACTGGTGGGCAGCGTTCAAATATCAGTGTTCTTGCTACTTATTATGGCTGTCACATATCCTGACTTAAGGTGTTGAAGTGGATGCCAGTTTTCGATGGCGAATTTATTGCTATGAATATTTGTCTCAGTCCTAGAGATTTGTTACTTGTATTGCATGGTCATTGTTCGACGGTTTGCTTTTTTCCTGCACTTTTAACTTATAAGAAATTCTTAACTTTTCCAATTAATTTGGTTTAACTAATAGTTCAAAATTCTTGACGGACCAAGAAATTACAGAAGTGAAAATTTGTCTGCTCTTTAAAAGAAGAAATTTGATTTCTGTAACTTCTTTTACATCGATTTTGTGATGTATAATACTACTTACTATATATGTACATGCATATGTATGTATTAATAATAGGTAAAATTCTCGAAATTAGCGAAGTAAAATATACGAGTTTTTATAAAAGGTGTGCTGTTTCTAATATTTATAAATGGATCTTATGTTAAGTTAATGATAGGCATGGCCGAAAGGCTTTTTTACTTCGTGAAACTAATTTTACCGTCTCTTAACATTCCAGACATTTGCTAGGATCGGTAACCGGTCTTCCTGCCAGTCTGAGGTCCGTTTGAGGTCCGTTTGAGGCGCGCCTCGACGTTTCTCTAATATTTTCAAGTTTGCTCACAAACACATATCGCCGTTATTTATCAATGCAAAAAGCCCGGACCTGATTGACATTTTGTTTATTTCTTAGATATTTTATTAATTAACTAACTCTCACATATTGTTGAAATTTGTAGGACAGTCCTAAAAGTATTTCCTATGTTATTTTGAACAGATTTTTGCTTTTTTAAAAATTGACCAACTCAGCCCATTAATGACGACAATATATAATAATCTTCCTTAAGAACTTATTCTTTTATACTGTATTTCACGAGTTTTTGTTTGCAAAGTATGTACTGTGTACTCTAATAAGTTTTGTGAAACTTCATCATTTGGATAATTTACTATGAGCTATAATACCTAGAATCACTCACACACTGCTGTGTGGTATCCCCTTTCAGCGCTTGCAAACAAGCTTCGATTGTGCCATACTTCCGAGTGCATATTTCATACTTTTAATTGTCATTAACTAATAACGACAATTTGGTAATGCCGGAAGAACATTTGTTAGTAATTTTTTAGTAAAATTTTCCCGGTATTTTTTTAAATTTTTTAGTTATTTTTCCGCATGTCGGTGAGGGCGACACCTACTTTATTTTAATAAATTGAGCGCATGTCGGTGCGCCAACTGGCCATCAAGTTGACAAACCATGTTATTTGTGCTAACAGCTCATTCAGCTTGAAGATGGCGCTGCAAAGTAACTCTTTCATTGCATACCTTCAGGCGGTTAGCTGCACTGTGAGAAAAGTAGCTCTGGATATAAAATCAAAAAGTTTTAAAAATTTAACACAAGAAACGTTTATGCAAAAAGGCGCGAATAATTTTTGATCATTGATGGATAAGGACTATGTACAGTGTTGTGCGTTTCGCTTGAAGTTAGCCTTTTGGTTTTAAAATATTTTCTATCCCTTTCGTAAATTTAGTGGCATTTAATAAAAAAAAATTATTGAATTTTGATAAAGGTAAAAAGAACGACAACTAAAATTACCCTCAGCGTACAAATACAAAGAAGCGGGCAATGAAAAGGCATTTTTTTTTTTTGGAAAAGAAAACGCTATAAAATATATTTTCCGCTACTTTTATTATAAAAAATAAGCGTAATAAACAAAAAATATTAAAACCATGTAGCCCATTAAAGTTTAATATAATAAAGTGCAAGTTTGTGGTATATTAGATTTTTTTCTTTTTTTTCCTGGCTACAGTGTTTTCTTATTTTTTATTTATTACGTTTGCGGCATGAGAAGCCAATGGAAACAATGTGTCGACAGCATTCTTTTGGATCTAATGACACATTGATATCTGGAGTCTCTTTTGGAAGAAAGTACGTCGTAAGCTTTCTTACAAAAGAGTAATGAAGAGATCAAGACACTGTTTTGGGGAGCTCTGTAAAAACTTTCTATTACGAAGGTTCCACAACTAAAAATGGAACTGGTGCTGCATGGCATAAGGAAGGTTATTTCAGATATTTTTCTGTTTTAGGTACAATAACAACGGCTTTTTATTCAGAAACCTATTGCAATACTTAGTGTAGCAGAATGGATAATTGGAGAAAGGCGGCTACACTTAAGGCCTTGGAAACCGCTCGCTCCTACTCAAAAATTCACAGTCCAGGAAGTTGGGGTTGAAGTCGGTTGCAAAATGAAATGAGTTGCCTCCATATTCCGGTGGCCAAAAACGCTGTAAAAACTTCCGTTTAACATCTGAACAAACTCCAAAGCAGGGCTCTACTGTCGGTGACAGGAGCAATGAGAACTTGTTCAACTGCGGCCATAGAGTCACTCCTAAGTTGGACTCCCCTCACCTCCAGCAGCAGCTTCGAGGAAATTGCTGATTTGAGGACTTAGTTGGTCCTCTTCGAGGCTCATAATTGATGCGTGGGTAAACTCAGAACACAGTAAGTAATGGGTGAGGTAGGGGGCCTTAAACAAGCCAGAATGTTTGGTTGTCATTTTGCTAGGAAATATATAAATTTCTTGAGCAAAAGCCAATATCAAGTTGCTAATTGGCTAACTAGCGGGCCATAATCCCCTGCGCGCTCTCACATGCACCAGATTGGTATTTCGACAGAGCCTGCTTGCTTTGAAGACGTCGGCGCACATTATGTGATATCAATATTTCAGTTCTTATGGTTATGGTTAAAAATTCGTCTACCAAGAAACTTTCAGCTTTCATATGAGAGGCTAATAACATCTTGGCCGTGAGTGGTAGGAGCCATCAAAGGGATGCAAAAAATCTAGGTCCCAGCCTAAGGCTCATGAGAACTGTTGGTGCAACACTGACACCTGTAAAACTGCTAAGTGTCTCCTGAAAACGCCAGCAACTGGGATGGGTGGGATTACATCTCAGAGAGAGGAGGAGTGAACTACGAGCCCTGATAGAACTGATATCGGCATACAAACTATAGGAAGACATGTTCACCATGGCCATTATCGAGGCCTCCCTGTGCAAAACTTGTTTGGAAGATGAGACTTCGCAAGACTAAGATGGCACATTTTTGAGTCGGACGTATTGAGGATGGATGAGCTACATTCCTTTTTCTCGACAAACTACTAAACGAGTCTAGTAGGTAAGTCTGCAGAAGAGTATTAAATTCCCACCTCGCCTGTCTTTCCCTATCCTTTTAATCCATTCTCTGGGACTTAAGTACATACATACATAGAATGAGTAATATAACCTGAGTGGAAGCAGTGAGTATACAACTAAAAACTCAATTATGGAGCTCACAATGCCTTTGTTATAGAATTAAAAATTAAAAGGGTCTATTTGATCATACAACTAGAGCTCAGATCTTCACGATAAAAAATAATCATAATTATAAGCAAAGTGTATACCAATTCAAACAATTTCCTTATAGTTTTGCCATCATAATATAGTGCTTCTCATAACTTTACGACACTCACATATTGACAAGATTTGACTAGTCATCTTAAAATTTTTTAATTTTAATTCTATTTTTTTATAAAAATATAGAATATTCTTTAATAAAAACCATATAAATCCAAGATTGCTTCAATCTTTGTGCTTTTTTTAACATACAAATCCGAACTCTAGAATATTTGTAACTCGCTGGCGATGATAAAATTCTTACAAAATTTTAATGCTGCCAACACCAAAGCATTATTATCTATAACAAAAAAAAAATAAAACAACTTCGCCATATAAATTTTTGTGCATACTTATATTTGTAACAGTGAGTGTATTATGTATAAGATAATAATACATATTAAGTTAAGTTGTGTTGAAATAAATTTTGTGATAGTTCTAACTGTAAATTTGATATATGTATACCAAAACCAAATTAACTACAATATAGCAGCTACGCGTTTTTTTCTACGTATACAGTAAACTCCGGTTAAGTATTATCGAGAAATATTTTATGATTTTATGTTACATGAAGGAATTTATTCCAATTTATATTCACCGAATGCGAAAAGAAGAAACGTTTATAACTACTTTCATGCGTATATCTTTTCTAATAGAGTAATCGATTTAATATTTTGTCATAGCATTAGAAGGCACTAGAATTTTCAATGTGGTACTTAAGACGGAAAGTTAGATACTTAACCGGAGACTACAGTATGTACAAATAAAAAATTATAATAAGCAAAAAAAAAGAAAATTAGAAAAACAAAAGCAGCATAAAGCAATCAAAAACTCAAGAAGCATCTTATCCTACTGCTCTCAGTTTAATGCCTTGAAGTGTTGCTAAAAAAGCGAAGCAAATAAAAATAATCAGTTTAGCGCGAAATCAAATATTGCAATTCAATTTGTTAAGCTTTATGTTGATCCATAACAACTCTCTCCATCCACAAAACCTCACCCCTACTTACCGTACAATAAGCGGGAATACGTTATTATCCTCCGGCGCACGATAATCTCTATAGTAAAGTAGATAAGGAGATTTGTTATTCACGAAGATTGGCGGTACACCGCCACCCGTATTGGATACGATCGCAATATCGGCGCAGTTCCGGAATGTTTCTGTAGTTAATAGAATTTCTAAATTAGCAGCTCAACTAAAAGTTACGAAAAAAAGGCGTTTACTTACCCGCCTTACCGCAACCCACCGCCTCGGTGCCGTTGCCGCATTTGCCCCACATATTGGCTGTGTAGTAGGTCCATTGCAGCACACATTGCGTACACGTGACATAGGGCGGCAGACGGACACGATAGCGGAATATCTCTTTCTTGGGTGCATCGCGTGGTATGAGAAAACGATGTTCACGCCGGCTACCAGAAATGTAAAGTGGAAAGCGATCGAAACATTCTTGTGAAGCCTCACGACGTGGATTGTTGTTGGGGCAGAGGAACATTTCGAAACGGCCATAATGATTGGCAGTAAGTTCGATTTCTACGTCGATTTCCTAGAAAAATACAAAACAAAAAAAAAAAAGAAAAAACAAATGAAGATCCCACCTAGTGGCTAAAATAATCATAGTTTTTACTCACCTGCCCTGCCGCGTAGTACCGTGAAATTATCCCTTTCGCATATTCACCACCCGCCTCGTGTGGGCGTGGCGTTTTCACATGATACGCATCACCGCACACCCCACATTTCCCCGCATTCTGTTCCCATTGCACAGCATATCCACCGCAGAAGAGTTCGTTGTCATTGTAGTTTACCGCATTTGGAAATCCAAAGCGCCACATGGCATTGCGCGCGGGTGGATCCATCAGTCGTCCATGACCAAGCACGGATTGTAACTTTAAACTGCAGATCGCAGCCTAAGACAAGAGGAGACATTTTATTTTATTAAATAACGATACGTCTAGTCATTTCAAGGTTCTTTTTTTAATCCTTCAACTAAATTTCTTCCCTTCTAATTTTACTAAACAATTTCTATAAATAGACCTATATAAAAACCTAAAGAGACCTATAGTAAAATATTGTGTGTAAGTTTTTGTGGAAGGTACTAACCCTCTAACTCCTACTACATCTGGTCCTTTTGTCCCAACTTTTGAAAAACTTACAATTAGAGTGTTAAAGATATTCTACGAACATGTTCTATGAAGAATGTTACTGGTGAATTTTTTATTGGAATTTTCATTTATCGAAAACGATAACCTTCTGCGACTTAAGGAATTGGAGTAAATACAGAACATTTCGTTAAATAATTAACATTTCTTACCAAAAAGTCCAACTTTTAACCCTTCTTAAACAGGTTTCTGTGTTGGCTTAGACAGAAACCTGTTGTTGTTGTTTTAACAATATAAAATCTCACCAGAGGTTTTGGGGAGTGATGATGCAGTGACAGCCCGTACTCAGATAAAAATCCGACCCTTTCCGTTTATGTCAAACTGTCAGAACCTGGGTTGTTCATTGTGAATGCCTTCTCTGAGGTCTCTGAGTAGGCGCAAGTTTATGACCGGTGTTTATAAAAATATTCATGACAATATTCTGTTGAAGCCCTTGATTATGCCATATGCAATTATGGAGATCGCGCCTGAGAAGGTATGCAGTTTTTTGGCTGATTAACATTGGCTTTAAAAATTTGAGACTCTCACAATAAACACTTTTAAACTATATATATGTTATGCCTAAGGCATATTCGTCCATTCTCCCCGTAAGCTTACAGAAAGGTTATTTCTTTCCAGGACTCAGCGAGTACAGTGACGCCAACAGCGCGAAAGTAGGGCAAATATTCGTATTTCTTTTGTAAGGGTACGTTGAGTGCCACCAGATGAATTGCCTAGGACATACATCATGGTATGGTGGAACAGTTTCTCAATTAATAGCTTGGGAAATCTGCTCGCCAAGTTTCAAAAGACAGTCGCCATGTGCTGCTCGCATGCCTTCTCTGCTCTTGAGATGTTGGTATGGTACTGGGTGGGGTGAGACGGAAATTGTTGGAGATTTAGACGCAAGTGTCTTGTCCTTAGATATTAAGCCACCATTACCTTAGCTGAGAAGTTAAAAAATGTTGAGTTCGCTAAGGTTGATGTTGGCTTAATTCCAGCACTCACTTTTCTCTTGGAGAATATAGATATTTGGAATCTTTAATGAGGAAAGTAGGTAGTGTGGCAAGAGTTTACGTGCGACAACACGGCATTGGGTAGCCACCTAAGAACTTCCAGATTACTTCGGTAATGCAAGCCTCGACTAAATTATGTTGGAAAACATAACGAATTTGTTTCAATTTGTGCACCAGGTCAATCAGAAGTAATAAGACACCAGGCCGTTTGGTTTGAACCAGCTTTAGCCATAGTAACTGGCCGACAATTTTGCTTAGAAATGCCTAGAAGGATTCGAGGCTTCCTGCAGTGTAAAGATTAGGTATGCGACTCTTGGCAGCGCTGAGCTGACAAACGAAAAGCTGAGCTCTTTAAAACCCAGCAATCTTCTAGACTAGATTGCCCTCACCCGCTTCGCTGAGTGTATGGAGTTTCTGCGAGTTACATTCCGTGTAATTTATTTCTAAATAAACTGAACACATTTAAACTCAGTTAAAAATATAGAAGTTTCTAATTTTTTTTAACTCCCTCTCAATATTTTCAAAGTGAAACCTCCTTCACTTTTCTTATTCCCTAAATTGAAGCCCAATTTGAGTTTTTAAACAGGAACATGCAGTTAGGAAATTAAGCGTTTTCCATATTGCCCATATTGTAATATTCAAATTAGTAAATATTTTGTGATACAAATTCCAGTTACCTAACTCCCTTAGTTCAAGTAAAATTTAATTTTTCCAGCAGGTGGAAACCCTCCTACACATAGTTTAAAAATAAAACCGTTTCAAAACCATTTCGATTGATACCCATAATGTTATAATAATTTAAATTTATTGAATAAACAGGTAAACTCTTGTAATAATAATATTCAAAATCTTCAAACAAAAGGTTCCGAAACAATCTTTCGTTTGGCATTATAATTAAAATTTTCAAATTGATTGCGAACAATTAATTTAAATTAGACTTTTTAAACAGGTGGCAACGCTTTTCAAACTATTTTCAAACTACAGCCTTGGTAAGCCTCTTTCGTCTAACAGTAAAAAAAGTACTTTTAATTCAAGTTGAATTTGATTTTTTTAGACAGGTGGCAACCAGCACAATGGGTGGTATGTGCCCTGATTGCTGTTTTCTGGACGAATTCTTTGCTTTAATTTTCTACTCAATTTAAATAGGTATTTCTTAAAATATTTTTATTAAATCGAGGTGTATCGCTATGCTGATCAATTCTTTCAATAAAAAAAAAAAAACTTTTTGTCAGCCTTTTTAGCGTAATTAATGGTAATTTATCCCTTTCAAATGTTATGATTTTTTCGTTAAACTCATAAGAGTTTGGGAATATACAGCATGCTTTCCAAATTTTTATTTACTGAATAATATTTTTGAACGTTCTAACTAATGGATGGAAATATATTTATTATAAAATAAAAAGAAGAAACTTACCAATGCAACTAGCAGGGACTGCATGATGATTTATTTATTTTGAAAGCGTCTAAGCTAAAAAAAAACAGAAAACATAAACGAAAATAATATAAATACATATCGCTTTAAATATAATGTCATAAGTAATAGGTAAACAATGATTATGAGAAGTATATTAAATAGCATCTGTTAAAATTGCATGCACTTTTTGTTTCATTGATTTCTGCTATCGAATTTGACTTCCTTGCTTTTGATTATAAAAATAAATAAATCATTACGCTTATCGCGATCAACTGATCCTAGCACTTCAATACTGAAACACGACCAGCAATAAAAAAAAAAA